>NW_004797920.1:13574-21074 GCF_000002075.1 Aplysia californica | reverse complement strand
ATGCAAACAAGTAAAAATAACAAATAAGTAAAGTAACAACAAAATAGTAACTAATCGGACTATATAAAGTAGGTGACATAAATTGTTGATTTTGTAACCATCTCTTTGGAAAAAAAACAGGAAAAAGAAAAGAAAACTATTCTGATGGAGCACTATAGGAAACACAAAAACAAATAGAGTAACTCGAACCAGCAGAAAATGTTGGTGATATATTTTTATCATTCTGATTTGGTTACTATCTTTTCTTCTTCTCTGTGTGCGGGAAAAGCTATCACAAACACAGTAACTGACTGACAGTAGCAGCTTGGCCAAAACGCAGTAATCAATAATATTTATTATTATCCTTATTTTATTAACCAGAGTCCGCTGTCGTTTTGCCTGTCTTTAGAATAAAACATTTATTTTGGAGGCTAGCGTGGCTTTGAAATGAACTACTGCGGGCGACGTTGTTTCTTCGATGATTCTGTGACGTCTCGAGTTGTGCGTGCGTGCGTGTGTGTGATTGTGCGTGATTTGTGTGTGATTTTTGACCATTCGTTTCTGGGACGGAGTTGCGTTGTCGTGAGTTACTTTGGATGACAGATCGCAATCTTCTGGACACAGCTTTGTCTCCAGTACCTAAAGCTGAGCGGGTGAGTAGATTTGTACTCCTTGAAGTATGATTTTAAAAAGTTTTTAAACTAGCTCAAAATCGCGAAGTGGGTGGGTAGATATATTGTACCGAAAGAACACTGTTAAGTTGGTGAGTAGATAATAATATATGTATTAAAGGATGTACACACAAAAAATCAAATGAGGTAGTGCTTGATGAAGCCCACGTGGGGCGCTCAATGTTAAAAAAATCAGGAAACGACAAATGCAGTTTTTGGGACACCTGAATAGACATAAGGGTCTTGAACATCTAGCTCTCACTGGTAAAATTGAGGGCAAGCGAGGCAGGGGTAGGCCCAGAACAACATACTTAGTGAACTTAAACAAATGGGTAACAGGGAAAAATCAGGGAAACGTAGCTTTTCTGAGAGCATCCGAGCAAAGGAATGAATGGAAAATCATGACCGCCAATGTCTGTCGCAGATCTGGCACTGGATGATGATGATGACACACACAAAAACACAACACAAAACATCTAATTGTGTGAGTGGAAATAATAATAAATAATGCATTAAAAGATGTAAACACAATAAAAAACACACAACACAAAACTGCTAATTGCGCAAGTGGATATATACCCTAAAGAAAATAGTAAGTGGGTGAGTGGATATGTACCAACAGAAAACAGCAAACGGGCAAACAGATAATATGAGCTTAGAAAAAGACAGGAGGGTGGATTTGTAGATGTCATTTGTAAGGCAGCGTGGTGGAGTCAGGCGCTCGTCAACTTTTGGGCATGTAGAGTTATTGGTATCATCTTAAAGCTTGTTCTCTTGTCTTTATTTGGATGAAAAAAATTCCATTTATGCTGAATACAAGTCGAGATATTTGCGAAAGAAGTAGGTGGGGGTCACCTGTTTTCAGAGGTAACATTAGTGAGAAAATGGCCGCCAAAGATTAGTTATTTCCTTAGCTTAAGAGTCCGTGGTAACCGAAAATTTACATTTTTGTGCCTTTAATCAACGCTTTTCAGAAAAATCCACACAGAAATGAGTTCTTTAAAGGGTATGAAAGATGTTGAGCCAAAAGACAAAATTTTTATAAAAATACACAAACCTGCTTAAAAAAGCAAGTTTCTTCACTTTGATTATTTTGACGAGAGCCTGATTCCACCATGGTGCCTCACATTTTTATGTACCTAGAAACGATTGCAAAGTGCTTATGTAGATATTCTTTTTTATACACAGAAAAAACTGCTAAGTGGATGTACCTAAAAAGAACAACTAAGTAAACAATTGGATACGAACCTAAAGAAAGTAGGTAAGACTGTTTGTAGATCTTTGTCAAAAGAAAACTGCTAAGACTGTTAGATCTTTACCAAAAGAAAACTGCTAAAACTGTTAGTGCTGTAGATCTTTACCAAAAGAAAACTGCTAAGACTGTTAGATCTAGTAGATCTTTACCAAAGGAAAACGGCTAAGCCTGTTAGTAGTCCAAATTATGTGGCCGGGTGCTTGTTATCGAAAATGTGTTGTGTTAGTGAAACGGTTGCAACACGAAAAGGTCGTACAATTGCTGAAATAAGAGGTGTTACACGACTGTAACAAACACAACAAAGAAGGAGGATAGAGAGATAAGGACGATAGACAGTTGTTTTTTTATTTTTTGTAAGTGTTTTACGGCGCTCGCAACTGCATAAGGTCATATGAGCGCGCGGGACACATCTAATGCTTTTAGTTGGTAGGAAATTTTGAATTTTGCCCGGGTGGCGGCCGAAGCCTACTCTTATCGATTTTAGACCACCAAGGGATCTTTAACGTGCACAACTTGAAAACGGGCCCAGAGGACGGGGCAAAGTAGGTGGGGGGTGGGGGGCAGAAAGAGGAGACGAAAGCAGACGACAGAATATTGGTAGAGAGCAGGAAAGGAGGTGAAAAGAGACAATTTTAGAGAAGAAAATTTTTCGGTGGCTACCCGGATTCGAACCCAGGACCTTTGAATGAGAGGAAAACCCCTTAACCTCTACGCCTCGAGAGCCCCCAGACTGATGTCTGATAGGTAAAACAGGAGCAAACCATACCAGAGCACCCGCCAAAAACCACTATTGTCGATATTATAAACCTCTTTTTCCCAACCGAAAGGACAGTAGGTTTGGCTATGGTCTAAAAATGACTGTCTCTCCTGACAGAGGTGGACCGTAATAGGATTTGGCCGCTAAACCCATCTGTCATAGACGCCTAAATCCGTGGTTGGTGTGTAGCGGTAAGGCTTTTTGTCGTCATGCGCATGAGACCAGAGTTTGATTCTCGAGGGGGTGGAAGGAGGGGGGTGAGGGTGGAGGTTATCGAATCGCTAACCTAGAGTTACAAAGTTTTATTTATTTGCTCCGTACCTAGTTTTGAGAAATGTGATATTAAAAATCTTTTTTAGTATCATAACATGTCAAGCTGTTTCAAATGCAGCCCTCTGAATATCTTGATAACGACTCAGAATAAACTTATGATTTTAATAGAACAGAGAGAACATAATTTTGTTTCTCACCCCATGGTCTTATAGTAGCTCTAAATGGCCAACGATATCAGAAAACACTTTGTAATTCTTAGGTAGTGCAGTGCTGATACCCATAGTGTAACACACAAATTATTTAATGGTAGCACGATTTTGATAGAGGAAGTACAACATTAAGGTTTCTCAGCTCATGACAGTAACTGAAAACGGCCAAACATGTCAGATAGAACTTTGTAATTCTAAGGTAGCAAAGTTTCCCCGACTGCATACTGGGACGTTATATCCGTCTCTGTCCCGACTGGCAATAAAGGGCCCAGGTTCGAATCAGATCCTGCAATATCTAAATTGGTCGCTTTTAAGCACAAGGGGGCTATCCTGAAAAATGCTGTTTTGAGAAAATCGAAAGTAAATTTTTTGGATCTTCATTCAGTTTCTTTATAAGACAAGGAGAGTTTTCTCTATAACCAAATAAGTATACATGCCAATGAAACCAAACTTCTCCTATAGGTAGGGAAATGCCCATTTTTGGTGTAGGTCAAGGTTTCTGGAAACCCCCGACATCTGGGTTAGCCCGCTTGTCCTTAAAAGCGACCAATTGTTTCAATAGGGACGTATAAACGTCTACTATAAGAATGAGATATTGTGACAGAAAGAGGAATTTCAGTGGACATATGAAAATGTGAGGCAACGTGGTGGAATCAGGCTCTCGTCAAAATGATCAAAGTGATGAAACTTGCATTTTTTTCGCAGGTTTGTGAATTTTTATCAAATTTTTGTTTTTAGGCTCAACACCTTTCAAGCCTATTAAAGAACTTATTTTTGTATGAATTTTTCTGAAAAACGTTGATTAAAGGCACATAAAAATGTAAATGTTCAGTTACCACGGACTCTTAAGCTAAGGAAATAACTAATCTTTAGCGGCCATTTTCTCACTAATTTTACCTCTGAAAACAGGTGACCCCCATCTCATTCTTTCGCAAATACCTCGACTTGGATTCAAGATAAAAGAATATTTTTTAAATCCAAATAAACACAAGTGAACAACCTTTAAGATTATACTAATAATTCTACATGCCCAAAAATTGACGAGAGCCTGATTCCACAATGCTGCCTCACAAATGTATGTATCTGATGTATTATGTCTTCCAAATTATCTTCTAAACTGTATGGACAGAACCTTAAAACAAGAAAACTGAAAATTTCAAAAATCAAGACACCACCACCACCACCACCACCCTCTCGTTCCCTCCCCAGCTTTGTTCTGTGGACATGTTTATGTATCTGAAGTGGTGTGGTTTGCTCCTACTTTTCTATCAAACATCTGTCGTCCTTATCTCTCCTGTTTCTGTTTTGTGTATGTTACTCTTTTCTAACACATCTATTCTTCTGCACTTATATGACCTTATTGTGTTGCAAGTGCCCTAAACTCTAACAAAAAATTAAAAAAACAAGCACCCCCCCAAAAACAACAACACCAACAACAGCAAACCTTTCCCCCTATTTTCGCCCCCGGCTCTTTCTGTGGACAGGTTCAAGGATCTGAAATTTGGTAGCTTCCAAATGGTTCCTTTTAAGCACAATGAGACTATCCCGAAAAAAATGCTGTTTTTGAGAAAATCGAAGGTAAAGTTTTTGGACCCTTGTTCAGTTTCTTTACAATGCAAGGATAATTTTCTCTATAACCAAATAAATACACACATCAATGAATGCAAACTTCTCCTACTGGTAGGCAATGCTCAATTTTTGGTGCAGGTCAAGATTTATGGAAACCCCCGAAATCTGGGTTAGCCCGCTTGTCCTTAAAAGTGACCAAATAATCTAAATTTTGTAGATAATGGCTTTAAACAAGAACAAAGATAGCTTCAAAGATCAGGTCACAACCAACCCCCCCCCCCCCCGCCTCTTTCTGTGAAGGATATTCATGTTTATGTAACATGTTAATCTAAATTGTATGCTTAAAACAAGAACAATAAAAACCTCAAAGATCAAGACACGACCAAACCTTTCCCCCCAATTTCGCCCCCACCTCTACCTGTGGACATGTTTATGTATCTGAAGTGTCTTCGCTAACCAAAAGATATTTTCTGAGCGTGTGCTGCCGGGCATTGTGCAGGCACGTAACCATTTCCTCGAGGTCTTTGCACCGTCTTGCGCGGACATTTTCTTTCTGTTTGTTCTACGGGTTGTTTTGGTACACGTAAATAACTCCGTCCTGTTGCCGGGCTAATTGTTTTCCTGTTCTGGCCGTACCGGAGTCTGTGGTGTAGTGGGTGTTTGGCGGATGCTCTGGTGGGGTTTGCTTCTTCTTTCCTGAAAAAAATAAAATAATTGAAGGTAGTCTGTCAAAAGTAGTGCGGGGCGCGGGGTGTTGACGGGCGCCACTGAAAGGTTCTACTTCTGTTCCCTTCCTCTCTTGTTTCTGTCTGTCTGTCTGTCTATCTGTCTGTCTATCTGTCTGTCTATCTGTCTGTCTGTCTGTCTGTCTGTCTGTCTGTCTGTCTGTCTGTCTGTCTGTCTTATTTTTCCTTCCCTATGGAGTTGATGTGCGTCAACTTGTTCTGTTTATGTGGCCAAAGAATCTCAATTATTATGTCTTCCTGTTGGTTCGAATAATAAATCAGATTTTTTATCATAGCCGGACACATCGTACTCTTTCTGTCCAAATAGCTTTGTATTGTAAGTGTGGTGTTAATATTTAACATGAGTGTTTGGCGGGTGCTCTGGTGTGGTTTGCTCCTTCTTTCCTATCAAACACCCTTCGTACTGATCCCTCCTCCTTCTTTTTTATGTTTGTTACTCTCTTGTAACACCTCTAATCTTCGACACTTATATGACCTTATTGTGTTGCTAGCGCCGTAAAACTCTTACAAAAACAAAATATGTAACGTCCCTATCGACAATGTGTAGAATGTGCACACACTGCTGCGTTGTGTCACTGGGAAAGGCACTTTACGCCATTGTCCCAACTGGCTCGGTTCTTCAAACCAATCAACAGTAGTTAAACCTATACAATTCCACCATTTTTCACCGAGCAACCTTGTCTCTAAGGACTAACTCTGGCTGAATAAAATACAGCATCCCAGCAGACAGATGGAGAAAATGGACCCCTCCAAAAAAGAATAAATCAATCTAAAATTAACCCTGGGTTGGTCCTGACAGGCAGAGTTAGAAGCCTGCTCCTTAAACGATTTAAATTGGGTCGATGGAACCCCCCCCTTCCCAAAATTTTTTTTTTTTAATTTAAATTTTAAAATCACTTACCGGAGGGAATCAAACTCAATCTTGAGAGTACACGACCGAGGAACTGAATAATTACATCACAGACGCCGACCATGTCATTAAAATGTGAGTCTGAAATCAATATACCACATGAAACATTTTTAAAAAGTAGAATATAAAGCAACAAAGTGTCTCACATATTGTTTGAGTAAAGAGAATCACACCGACACAATGATGGCCATTTAATGCTGGGGAAATGTAAGACAGACAGACAGACAGACAGACAGACAGAAACAACAGAGGGAAATTTAAGAAGTAGGATCTACCAGTGGCGCCCTCCAACCACCCCCACTCACATAATGTTAAGTTGCAAATATAATAATATAGACTATTTAGGATGACATTGGTTGTTTTGTTTGTTTTGTTGTTTTTTTAATCCGAAAAGAAAAACAACAGAAAAAACAACTTTGGCTCTCAATTCGGAACTGAGGGTGATTGGCGGGTTCTCTTTCTTTCCTACAAAAAAATATATCGTCTCTATCTCCCCTCCTTCCTTTTTGTGTTTGTTACTCTCTGGTAACACCTCTTATCTTCGACACTTATATATCACATTACAAAGTAACATAAAACTCTTACTAAAACTAAATTCTAAACTTGCCTCATTTTGTGCGCACATTCAAGGTGTCCATTCTAGGCCCGACGACATTTAGGTCACAGTGACGTCATCTGTCAAAGAAGCTTATAAGTGGGTGGTTGGTGGATGCCCTGGTGATGTTTTCTCCTTCTTTCCTATCAAACATCTATCGTCCTGATCTTTCCTTCTTTTTCTGTTTATTGTTACTCTCTTGTAACACCTCTAATCTTCGGCACTAAAGCTATATGACCTTATTGTGTTGCAAGTTCCATAAAACTATTACTCAAACTAAAACATTAAAAGAAGTTTATTATATATAACTTATTGATATATTTTGGGGTCGTTCTAAATTTACTTTTATCAGCTCTGACGGATTTACTTCTTGATCTCTGACGGATTTACTTCTTGAAATATATCATCTGTTTTGCCGAAAGGGTCAGTTCTTATTGGTTCTCAGTTTACACTTTCCTTTGTGGATTCGGATCTCCTTGTTCTAGATGCTCCAGAAATAAGATTTATCCACTGTGTGAATCTGTGTTAAATATTAT
>NW_004797920.1:4665-13040 GCF_000002075.1 Aplysia californica | reverse complement strand
GGGGGGGGGGGGAGGTTTGGCTATAATATTGAGTTACTAAGCAAAATATCCAATTAATTGCATTAGAAAAAAGCTTGGTGCGTTGCGAAACTCGTGCTTTTATTACGTCTAATTTCTCAAAACTAGTATACATATATATATACATATAATATATGTTTCATTTTACAGCAGTGATAGTTTTAAGTTATGGGTGACGGATGGAAGGGGCGTCTTCTTTTAGTCACGTTCCTATAAATACCTTTTGTGGCCTGTCCTAGCTAGTTACCTTCCGCTCTCCTCAAGGTTTCTGTATAACCTCCTTGGTGGTGGGCAAAATCCTGAAAACCTATCCGGATAACCGGATAATTCTCAATGAAACATTATCCGAAATCAGACTCTTAAACTCTCTTTCCAAACCCGTTTGTCGAAGTGGGTGCACCCATTTGTAGAAGTGGTTCTAACCCGTTTGTCGATGAGTTTCTATCTAACCCATTTGCCGAAGCGGTTCATAGCAAGTTTATTTGCAGAAGAGGTGCACTATCATATTGTCCGTATTTTATTAAAGCAACTCATGGCCCAGCCCTACCTCAAGTACCAGCCACGTGATGTAGGCGCCCGCCGCACCTTTAATCCAATCATGTCCTTTCTCTAGCGCGGTGTTCCCAAAATACCCGGGCCCCCGTAATCCCGTCATGCAATAGATCTAGTTGGCCGTCCGTTGTACAACACGGGGAGGGGGGGGGAATCAGGCCTGGTCACGTCGTAGCTGCCAGAAGTAAATGAAGAAACTGGTAGATCGATGGGTACAAGGCTGCATTTTTTTGGTAAGTGTTTTACGGCCCTCGCAACTGCAAAAAGGTCATATGAGCGAGCAGGACGCATTAAACATTTTCAGTTGGTAGTAAATTTTGAATTTTGCCCATGTGGCGGCCGAAGCCTATTCTTATCGAGTTTAGACCACAAAGAGATCTTTAACGTGCGCAACTTGCACACAGGCCCTCCGAAATTGTTCGCCCTTGTTCTCTTCCTACCAAAGGTCAGGGGTGTGGCTAAAAGACAGCAGTAGGAAGGAGCCAAGGAGTAGCAGTAGAAAGGCAGCAGAAAGACACGGCTGCATGATAACTGAGAGAAAACTTAGGGCTGAAGGGGACATTTTTTTAAAGTATCATAAATTATTTTAATTATTTTTACAAATCATTAAAGCGATGTACCTGGTTTATATAGTATTAGTATTGTCGAAACGCAATTCTGGTTGAACATAGAAGGCACCATTTGACGCTATTTAGAACAAAATTAAGCGCACTTATGTAAAGGTTGCGCGCACACTCGCCGTAGCTGCCTGAAGTAAATGAAGAAACTGGTAGATCGATGGCTACAAGGCCGTGAGTGGTTGGCAGGTGCTCTTGTGTGGTTTTCTCCTTCTTTCCTATCAAACATCTATCGTCTTCATCTCCCCTCCTTCTTTTCTGCGTATGTTCCCCTCTTGTAACGCATCTTTTTTTCGGCCCTTATATTATGACCTAATCGTGTTGTAAGTGTCGTAAAAAGCTAAAAATGCTGCAATGATGCATGACAACTGAGAGGGATTTTGGGGCTGAAGGAGAAATGTGGACGAGGCTAAACCTTTACCTGCATGCCATTTCGGGGAGTTTTTAAATAAGATTTTTTCATAGATTCGAAATTTCACCCCAAAAAGCAAGAGTATCACGACGCAGTGGAATCTGGCGCTGGTCAGTTTTTGGGCATGTGGAGTTGTTGATATTATCATAAAGCTGATTTATTTGCCTTGCTTTCAATGAAATAAATATCCATCTATCTTGAATAGAAATCGAGATTTTTGCAATTGAAGGAAGTGGGATGTCCTGGTGTCAGTTGTGAAATTAGCGAGAAAATGGCCGCTATGGTTAGAGAACTCCAATAGCTAAAGAGTCCTTAAAAACAGAAAAATGACATATTTTGTGCCTTTAATTAATTTTTTTCAGTAAAATTCACATGGAAATTAGTTTTTATATGGACATAAAAGATGTTGAGCCTGAAATAAAAATTCTATAAAACTTTCCAAATTGGCGGAAAAATGCCCGTTTCTCCGATTTTTGTATTTTGACTACCGCCTGATTTCACTACGATGCCTCACAATTGCTCTTTATATTATCATTGTCATTATCATTATTATTATTATTATTATTATTATTATTATTATTATTATTATTATTATTATTATTATTATTATTATTATTATTATTATTATTATTATTATTATTATTATCATCATTATTATTATTATTATTATTATTATTGTTATTATTGTTATTATTGTTATTATTATTATTATTATTATTATTATTATTATTATCATCATCATCATCATTATTGTTATTATTGTTATTATCATCATTGTTCTTTTATCATCATTATTTTTATTATTACTATTATTATTAAAATATTTTAATCTTTTCTTTTCTTTCTTTAAAAAATCATTAAAGTGGATGTATCTGGTCCTAATATCATCAAAACTTTTTGAAAGAAGTGGGGGTCAGACAATAGGATTGTATTATAAAATCCAAAAGAGCGTGCTCTGACGTATTTATTCTGGTGGGTGGTTGGCGGGTGCTCTGGTGTGGTTTGCTTCTTCTTTCCTATCAAAGATCTATCGTCCTTATATTCCCTTCTTCTTTTTTTTATGTCTGTTACTCTCTTCCAACACTTCTAATCTTCTGGCGCTCATATGACTTTATGCAGTTGCGAGTGCCGTAAAACCTTTTCTAAAACTAAAAAGTATTTATTCTGGTTCAACATAGCACCGTTTGACGCTATATGAAACAAAATTAAAAGCACTTTTGTGAATTTGCGCGCGCACTTGACTGTACTGAGATTGGTATTTGGCCCTTTACGCGTGCGTCCATGGTGCTCATCAGTACATTGAAAACTTTATTTAAAGAGAGAGAGAAAAAAAACCCCGGCGGTCAGTAAGTGCCCTACATCGGATATAATGACAAAAGTCTTTGTCTAAGAAGACCCGGCTTTATACACAAAAAAACCAACAAAAATAAACAAATAAACAAAGCAGTCTTACTCTTGAATAAATGCAGTAAACAGTAAAAGTTGAAAAACAGACAAAATAGAATTTATAAAGTAACTACCCCCCCCCCCTCCCTCCCGGTTTCCCTTCTCCACCATACCCCTTTCCCATTTTTTATTCAAATTAGCACACTCAAAAAACATCGAAGACAAAGCGAAAAAAAAACCATCACAAAATGAAAACACAAAATGCCGAACAGATCTGAAACGTAAAAAGATCTGACATACATTAAACTGACATACAGAAAAAATACAATCCACAAAACAAAACAAATAGAAGCATAATCGAAAGAAATAAACAAACAAACAAAAACTACAACAAACGAAAAAACAAACAAAACAAACCCGCTACGAAACAATTCAAAATGTATTTACATTTTTAAAATATCCCATACAGCAGCCCAAACTTGGAGACGACGCAAAATATTAAAATTATCTGAATGAGTTGTGTGGGCGAGCAAGCTTCTCGGGAGAGGAAGAGAAGGCAGTTATGAAAGAAATCAATGTCTCCCTCATTCCTTGTTGCCTGGAATATCATAACGTTGACAACGGGCCTGTCCAGAGAGACAGAGAGAAGGGACAAAATAGCCACAAAAAGGGAGACGCAATAGGAATTTTAAAAATCGTTGATCGGTGAAACGTTAATGATGATGCTGATGATGATGAGGCTTGTGGTGATGATGTTGACGATGATGATGATGATGATGATGTTGATGATGATGATGATGATGATGATGATGATTTGAATATACACACTTTGGTTTTTACAGCTAGTGTAGATCTAGTCATTTATATTAAAATTTAGAATGTTCCTGATGAAGGCCGTTGAGGGCGAAACGTTGAAATTGTGATTACATATTTTGGAAATACTACCAGGCCTTAACCGTTTTACTCTCTATTGTACACAATGATGATGATGATGATGATGATGATGATGATGATGATGATGATGATGATGATGTATTTTTTGTATAGTGTTCCTGACGAAGCCCTTTACAGGGCGAAACGTTGAACCTGTATTACATTTGAAAAATATACAAAGTCTCAACCCTTCTTTATTCCCTGTTGATGATCTTGATGATGATGATGATGATGATGATGATGATGGATCACATATTATACAGCACTGTCTCAAGTTTTACTCTCAGCTGCTCGTGAAAAAGTCCTCGAGGCGAAAAACTTTATCCGTTTCAATAGATCATTTTGCTACTTTTGATTTACATTCGTCTGAAAATTAGTCAAGAGTTTCCCTACCTACTCAGCTCGGGGCTACACACTCTGACGTTGACCTAATTTAGCAGGGGGGGGGGACCATTTCCCGGCTGTAGTGTCAATTCTTTACTCGTCGAGAGCGTGTGTTCTGGTCATTTGAGCGCACAATGTCTTGTGTTGCCTTTTGAATCGTCATGATTTTATTTATTCTTTTTTTATACACCTTTTTCACACCGATTTTTTTTTCTATCAAACAACTATCGTCGTTATCTCTCCTCCTTTTTTTGTGTCTGTTTCTCTCTTGTAATACCTCTAATCTTCGGCACTTATATGACCTTATTGTGTTGCAAGTGCCGCAAAACACTTACTAAAACTAAAAAAATGAAACACCGATCTTTTAATTCCCCGGGGTAGGTTGGAGGGTGCCACTGACACGACATACGGACAGAAACGGTGCCACTGATTGAAGTGTCTTCAGGCCATTCCCACAAAAAGGGGGGAGGGGGGACATCAACTTGTTCTTACGCACAGTAGAATTGTAAATGGGTTGATTCAACAATGTCATGTTCATAACTGTGCCTGAACTGCAACAGGGAACTGCTACTTTTTCTTTTCTAATCCTTACTGTCGTCATTTTATCTCTACTTTGTATGTTTGTCACTCTCTTGTGGCCCGCTATTTCCGGGGAGCCGTCATAGTCGAGGCAGACTTTGTGCTGGTGAAGGTAGAGAGGTGAGCAGAGTAAGCCTGATTCCAAGTAAGGATTCTCTGTGGACATCCACCCCTTGGCGCTCATATGACCATATACAGTTGCGAGCGCCATAAAACCTCCACTAAAACAAAACAAGGAAACAAAAGAAAGTCGGACGTACCGGTGACATTCTTTAACCACCCTCGAGTTAAGCACGAAAAAACATTGGACACAGTATTATATTGAAAACTAATTCAGAAATATTTGTTTAAAGGAAGCACCCTCTGCACCATATGACTTAATGCAGTGACAATCGCCGTAAAACTCTTAGCAAACAAAACTTCTACACTACACACTACAAGCGTTGTCATGAGAGTGGTACTCAACACAGCGACGCCTCAGGACTATTTTGTCCAAAGTGCCTCTTTACTTAGAGATAACACTTGTATAGCGCAAATTCCTGGTCAACAGAAAGCTCTATGCGCTTCACAATCTATACTATCACCCTAGTAGACCTGAGAGCAGCCATTTATAGGCGCTAAACACAAACATACTGACAAGATCTTTCGCTGTTTATGGTCGGGTACCCATTCCCACCTGGGTGAAGTGAGGAACATTTATGAAAAGTGTCTTTTCCAAGGACACAACGTCAGGACCGCGGCTCGAACTCCCGAACAGCAATCTCTATACGCTTACCAATCTATACTATTACCCCAGTAGACCTGAGAGCATTCTGAAACAACCTCAAGTTTCTGGGAAGCATACAGTGCAAGCGGACATTTATGGGCGCTAAAACACTAACACCCATGTACTTACAAGTTATTTCGCTGTCTTTGGCCGAGTACCCATTCCCACCTGGGTGAAGTGAGGAAAATTCATGTAAAGTACCTTTCCCTAGGACACAACGTCGGGCACGGGGCTCGAACCCCCAAACCCGCAACCTCACGAGTAGGAATCCGGTAGTCTAACCACTAGGCCAGTGACGCTACAGAACAGTTTGAGGCGAGGATGGGTTGGGTCGTGCCCTTGCTGGTCTGGACTATTTATTTCCCTTAGCCGATCGATATCAGGCAGAATTAATGTTTTAACTCTGTCAGTGCAAGGCCTGCCCTTAATCCCACCAAAGAGGCCAAGACACTAGACAGACAGGTTCGGTCTTTCTGCTGGGATGTTGTATCCCTCTCTTAGCCCGGGTTGTCCCTGACAGGTACTGCTGAAGTCTGCCTCCTAAATTATTTAAATTGTGTTAATGGGGGCGTTAAAACACATATATAAACATGTTTGGGACAAGCAAAAAAAAAAAAAGGGTAAAGTTCACGCCGCCCCCCCCCCCCCCCCCCCCACAACAACAACAACCCAGGGCAGTGCTAATGACTGAAGGACGTGTCTTTAGGGCATTCCCAGAGGGGGGATATTTTCATGTTCTTATGCACAGTACAATTGTGAATGGGCTGATTTATCAGTGCCATGCTTATACTGTGCGGAACAACATAGGGGGAACTACTGCTTTTTCTTTCCTCACCCTTACTATCGTCATTTTCTTCTACTTCTTTTGAATGTTTGTCTCTCTCTTGTGAACTGCTATTTCCGGGGTGCCTTGATAGTCGAAGCAGACTCTGTGCTGTTGAGGTTAGAGAGGTGAGCAGAATAAGCCTGATTCCCCGTTTGGACTTTTCTTTTGACATCCACTTCTTGGCGCTCATATGGCCATATTATTATGCAGTTGCGAGCGCTGTAAAACCTAAAAAGGTTAAGTTCACCAAATTTTGTTCATGGATTTGGCTCTTTCTCTCTACACTGTTGTGACGTTATTATTAATCAGTTTTACCAACAAGGCTGCGTTCAGTAAGACGCCATTAGAGTAGATCTAATCTCATTTCCTACAACATTTAAAACTTAACTCGGTTCTTCAATCCAGTATTTACTAAAATAACTTCTACAAAATCTTTGTTTCGAATTTATAATTTCTTTTATTTCAATGACAATACAAAGTCTCGCTTGACACAGGTATCTGTGAATACACGAACAAAATAGGTATACTTAAGGACACACGAATAACAGGTGTCGACGAACATATATACAACATAAATCAACTGAATATCCTCTATTTAATTTTACTAAACTATGACCACACATCCAGTGAGTCTTATCTTTGTGGGGACATGTTTGTGTCCTTGTGACATCAAGCTAAAATGAAAAACGCTTTTTACAATATTTTCTTCTTCGTTTTCTTTTATTTCTAACCGAATGAGGCAGGGCTTGATGAAGCCCACGTGGGACACTCACTGTTAAAAACAATCCTTAAACGACAAATGCATTTTTTTAAACACCTGAATAGACGTAAAGGTCTTAAACATCTTACCCTCACTGGCAAAATTGAAGGCAAACGAGGCAGGTTTTCGAACTAGAATGCGTGTTCTTTACCCGTTTTCGGCTTTTATTATTATTCTTAATTTTATATTGGAGATCTTCGTTAGTCTTCTGGGACGTTGTATCTCTCTGCTCTCATCGCCGGTTGTCCATTTCGGACAGACAGGTCAAGTGTGGGTGGTTGGCGGGTGCTCTCTCTGGTGTGGTATGCTTCTTCCCTATCAAACATATATCGTCTTTATCTGCCCCCCCCCCCTCTCCCATTCTTTTTTGCGTTTGTTACTCCCTTGTAACACCTCAAATCTTCCGCACTTATATGAACTCATTGTGTTGCAAGTGCCTTACAAATCTTACAAAAACTAAAAGACGCCCGCCTTCTAATTGGTGGAAATGGTGTCAATGGGGGCGTGAAATATCTACAGTTACATAATTGCAATTCTTTTTTAGAAGAACACGTTTAAGTTTTTTTTAGTAAGCACACCTACTTATTTCTGGTAAGGGATGTGGCGAGGGAGGGGGTTTATGTTATCGGAGACCCGTAATTTAAGTAGATTAGTAAAACGGGGTGGAAAGAAGGGGGGGGGGGAGGGGTGGATTGATTAAAACAATAACAGCCCAAATCCCTCTAACTAGAAATGGCACCCATTTATGCGTTCTATATTATGTCCGAGATTTATCATTATCGATCTGATTAAAGTGATCATTTTAACTGTCTAACCTAATTTTTACCCTAATTAGAACGCTTGTATAGTTGCATAGCACTATGAATTCAGCTCTGCGCTTCGAATCGGCTCTTCACAAGTGGGTATCGCGTTCCATAATGGGTACCATGTACTGCAGACCCACCACCCCCCCACCCCCAATAAAAAGCAACAAAACACCCCCCCAAAAACAAAAAAAAAAACCCTCCCAAAAATCAAAACAAAAAGAAAAAGAAAAAAAAAAGATTACTTCGCAAACGATGATGACAACAATATTATGGTCCCTTTCCCTCTGTGTTTGCACATGCTTGCATGCATAAACAGGCGCTGCGTAGCTTTGCACG
>NW_004797920.1:0-4267 GCF_000002075.1 Aplysia californica | reverse complement strand
ACACACACACACACACACACACACACACACACACACACTCCTCCCCCCCCTCCCCCACACACACGCACAAACCGCCACATCGCCCTGTCGCACTGTTTGCCGCGCAATAATATCCCATGGTGGTTCGATCTCGGTGCCGGGGGGATCCGTGACGTCATTCAGGAACAAGGTGTCGCCTGCAAACAGACAGCCATGATCTTTTCTCCTCGGCTTGTTGAGCGCATTGACAAGGGGCTGAAACCCCTTCGCGCGCTAACTGTTCGCTTCTTTTTGTTTTTCATGCGGTTTTCTTTTTTGTTTCTTTTGTGTTTTTAATAATGGACAATGTAGAGGCCTTATTCTTTTTCTTTTTTTTTTTACACTCCCATCAACACAGTTTAGGTGATTTGCAAAGTTGTCAGGGGGGGCGGGGGGGTTGGTGCTTAAAAAAGGTTAATTAATGATGTGAGATTTCTTGTTTGTTTTGTTTCTTTTCTTTGTTTGAATGTATATTTCAGTTTGTTTAAATTCCACGTCGATACAGTTTATTAATTCATAAAAATGTCTGTGGTAGTGAGTTTTTTTCCTAATATTTCGTTTCTATTCTTTTAATTTAAATATACATTGCAGGTTGTTTTACAAACCCCGTCGACATATTTGAGGTCATACAAATTTGTCCATTTTGTGAGGATTTTTTGTTTGTTTTTAAAAAATCGGTTTTAAAATGTATATTGTAGATAGTTTTTAACACTCTCTCCCGGGGGCTCTAGTGGCCTAGAGGTTAAGATATTCGCCTCTCATCCAATAGATCGCGGGTTCGAATCCGGATAGAGACGGAATTTTTTCTTCTCTAAAAAATGTATCCCTTTTCCTCCTTTCCTGCTCTCTAGCAATGTTCTGTCGTCTACTTTTGTCTCCATTTTCTACCCTCACCCCCTCACCCCCTCTCCCCACTCCTCCGAACTCCTGACTCTTTCTGCAGCCTTCCTACTGCTACTCCTTGGCTGCTTTTTACTTCTGTCTTTCAGCCACACCTCTGATCTTATGGTAGGAAAGATCTACATCTAGCCTTTTCGGACAAGGGCGAAAAATCTCCGACGTCCCTTGTGTAAGTTGCGTACGTTAAAGATCTCTCTCGGTCCAAAATCGATAAGAGTAGGCTTTGGTCGCCACCCGGGCAAACTTCAGAATGTCCTACCTACTGAAAATGTTTAATATATACCGCCCGTTTAATGACCTTATACAGTTGTGCCACTCGTATGACCTTATGTAGTTGCGAGTACCGTAAAACACTAATTCCCCCCCCCCAAAAAAAAAGAATGCAAGAAACACACCAAAAAAAAACAACCTTCATCGAGACAGTTTAGATATTCTGTTATGTTGCAAGTTTTTTTTGTATATTTATTCGTCTTGTTTGTTAAAATGTACATTGGCGTTTCTTTTGCATCCTCATCGAAAAATGGTATTTGTTAAACGCCACTTAACAACACCTGTTATGTTATTTAGGAGGCAGGATCTTCGAATTTAAGAATGGACCTAGGCAAGACGTGGGGAATTCGTGTAAAGTGTCTTTCTCAAGGACACAACGTCAGACCGAGCTGAGGCTCGAGCGCCCGAGCACGCAATCTCAAGACTACAAATCCGGTAGCCTAACCACTAGGCTACAGATACCACATCCTCATCGAGGCAGGCTAAATAGTGGTGATGGGGTGTTAATTTTTTTCTTTTTTTTTGTTGGGGTGGGGGGGTGCTTCTTTTATCTTTAATGCGCATTGTAGTTTGTTTTACACCCATATCGACATAGTTTAGATCATGTTTGTCAGGCGGACATCAGCCCATTTATCTGGATCAAACCAGGCAGATCGGGATGGAAATAAAATGTCCCACCAGAAAGAGCGAGAGATTCTCAAATGGAAATCGAACTCAGATCTTCTAGGCGCCCAGTGTAATGCCTAACCCTATCCGTAAGCTTCAGGTCATTTTGTAACCCAGGGGTTGTATTCTTCACATTTTGGAATAATTCTAGTGAGAAGATCTCCTTGAAACTTTAAGTATTACTCAAAAAATCATTTTGACAGACTGTTATACAAATTGTACGGATCGGATTGACGAGTAAATTTTCTCTTTGAAAAGTGGTGGCACAGAGTTCCCAATGTCGTATGGATACGATAGTAAAACACAATGTACGGATAGGGTTAACTACTACACCATAAGCTTTAGTATTTCCCGCATAAACAGAAAAAGACGGGATATAAAATGGAAATTTAATGAGTTTTCCCAAGGACTTGACTTCAATGAACTTTAAATAAGGGTATACTAAATAAACACGTTTTTGTTGTGAGCAACAATCAACACATACTGAACGCTTCCCTAGAATAACAAAGCTCTCTCTGCTCAGTACCTAGTTTCAAAAAATCTGACATAGATCTAAAAAGAATTGAGTTTCACAATGTATCAAGTTTTTTCGAATTCAATAGTTTGAATATCTTGGTAACTGCTCTGAATAATCTTACGATTTTGAAAGAACAGATATTTCATTATTTTTGTTTCTGACAGCATGGTCTTATAGTAACCGCCAAAAATGTCAGACAAAGCTTTGTAAATCTAAGGTAGCGAATAGTATACACACAAGGATACTTTAGACGTTGACCTACTGACTGTTGCAAAGTCAGTGAGACGATACTGTAAATATTTTATTTTTTGGTCTCCACTTATGAGAGAGAGAAAAGCCTTTTGTTTAAAAACAACAACCCCAGTGAACAGTGTCTTCCGGTTGATACTACAACTACTTCGAAAAAAAATTACATGAAAAGATAGTATATTAATTATAGAGTTAAACGTAGTTGTAATACTATACTATTCAACTCATAGGGAATAAAACAATATTATACTTTGAAATATCCTTTTTTCTTTTTCAAATGAACTAATTTGTCCTCCCGTGAATGAATTGATTCCAGTCTCGCATGTACCTGCTGCGATGTGGAGCACTCACGAGATCTAACAAACACAAAAAACGACAGGAAAAGGAAACGAAATTGCTACACAACATTACACTTTTATTACCCAAACTAGTTTACACAAAAAGGTGTATTGCACAACCCTATTGCAGCCACCTTTTTCTTCAGCGCTTTCTTGGAGGAAAATTACCCATGCCAGATTACTGATAGCAAATTACCGATAACAAATAGCCGATAGCAAATTGCCGATGTCAAGAAGGGAGCGTGTAGTTTCTAAAGCTCTTGTCTCTGGACACCGTCGACATCGCATGCGCGAGAGAGGAATCTTCTTTTTGACCTTCATCATCGACGAGTCGAGAGCGGGGTGGAGAGAGAGTCAATGAGATTGTACCGTGAACAATGGTGGTTGGTGGTGGGCTGGTGCTCTGGAGGTGTGGCTTGCTTCCTCTTTCATGTCAAACATCTATCGTGCTTATCTCCCCTTTTTCTTTTTTATGTTTGTTACTCTCTTGTAACACCTCTACTAAATCTTCTGGAGCTCATATGACCGTATGCAGTTAGTTGTGAGCGCCGTAAAACCTCTACTAAAACTACAATGGCGGGTCATTACGAGTCGAGCTCTGGGTCAGAGCAGATGACAAAGCCAGATCACGTCTGAATTGGATTGTTCCAATATATTAAAATTGTTTGTTCATTTATTCATGTATTCATTTTTTTTCCTATCGTTAATGCTGATAATTCTCTACAACAGGGACATTATAAAAATGAATAATAATATATAATGTATTAAATATGCAAATATTATTATTTGCACATTCTGTTTTGTCTACTAAGTACAGTCTCTCTTTGGCCACAGCAGAAGCCATGAGTCATCTAAACCTTTAATTCCTCTAACTTTTCTATTTCGCTGGAGAAATTTTAATATTCTCTTCAGCGGATTAACTGGTAAATCATCGTCAGAATTGATGGACGAGTTTTTGTTGTTATTAACATAAACAAACGTCTCTTTTGATTTTACTTTACTTTACTTACTTTTCCGATCCAGAAACCATTTGTGGGAGGTTGGCGGGTGCCCTGGTATGGTTTGCTTCTTCTTTCCCATCAAACATCTATCGTCCTTATCTCCCCTTCTTTTTTTATGTTTGTTACTCTCTTGTAACACCTCAATTAATTTTCTGGCGCTCATATGACCTTATGCAGTTGCAAGCGCCGTAAAACCTCAACTTAAACTATAAAACAAAAAAAAAAGGCGGGTCATTACTAGTCGAGCTCTGAGTCAGGGATGAAAAAGCCAGATCACGTCTGAACTGGATTGTATCAATAGACTTTAT
>NW_004797919.1:446701-447808 GCF_000002075.1 Aplysia californica | reverse complement strand
TGTGTGTGTGTGTGTGTGTGTGTATGTGTGTGTGTGTGTGTGTGTGTGTGTGTGTAACAGTCAAATGTAAAAGACATTATCTACCACAACGCCAGTGACACAGAGATAATGTCAGGCTTCAAAGCCCGCAACAAGAACAAGGTGTTTGGGGATTTTTTTTATCCCTTGCTCATTTCATTGAGATTGACGCCCTCTGATTAGTAGAAAAATGTGCGTATGATAGTGTCCAATAGTGTATTACGTGCATACTTAGCATAACAAGTAACTGTTACAGATAGAGATTCCAGGATTATTGATGTAAGTCGTTGATCTGAGAGCGGTGATGATTTTTAAACTAATGGTGGTGATGAGCGATGATGTGGGATTGCGTTTAAGTAATGTTAGCGTTAGTCCTATCTTCCTCTGCTCCAATGAGTCACGAGGGACGTGGGCACCCTCTATCCCGTTCCCTACTGGAACCATCTTTACGGTCACCGTGAAGTTCCCAAATGGGGGGCACAGTCTCTTTAGTTTTAGTTTTAGTAAGTGTTTAACAGCGCTTGCAACACAATAAGGTCATATAAGTGCCGAAGATTAGAGCTGTTACAAGAGAGTAACAAACACAAAAAAAGAAGGGGAGATAAAGACGATAGACGTTTGATAGGAAAGAAAAGCAGCCGCCAACCACCCACGAGCACAGTCTCTGCTAAGGTGACATTGTTAGTGTTAGCCTATTGTATCGGGCCAAGACAAGAGTCGAGAGGAGCTAAGTGGGAAGACAGTATAGTGGCAGGTATGTTGGGGTATCATTCGTTTGCGGAACAAAGTTACCTATCTGTGTTTCTCTGTCTCTCTCTATCTGTGTCTCTCTGTCTCTATGTCTCTCTCTCTATCTGTGTCTCTCTGTCTCTCTGTCTCTATGTCTCTCTCTCTATCTGTCTCTCTCTGTCTCTATGTCTCTCTCTCCATCTGTCTCTCTCTCTGTCTCTCTCTGTGTCTCTCTGTCTCTTTCTCTATCTATCGATCTCTCTTTACTTTATACCTATTTATTTTTCTGTTTATTCTTTTTGCTTTCATGCTCTATTGCTCCCCCCCTTCTCTCTCTCTCTCTCTCTCTCTCTCTCTCTC
>NW_004797919.1:444111-446390 GCF_000002075.1 Aplysia californica | reverse complement strand
AGACAGACAGACAGACAGACAGACAGACAGACAGACAGACAGACAGACAGACAGAGAATGAGACAGAGAGGGGTCTGTATGCCTGTAGTGTCATGGAATGTAAGTGGGTGTACAGTGTATCATATTTGCAAAGTATGTCACACCTATCCAGTTTCGTTTTGGTTTGGAACAATGCAATGTGCACACGGCTAAACTGGGCTGGGCGCCGTATGTAAATGAACACAAAAGTTATAACATATGTTGGTTTTTTTTTTTTTTATTGAACTATCAGCCTCCGCCTTGGCTGTCAGTGATATCCTAGGTCTCCACCCTTGCACACGTGTGTCTGTCAGTGGAATATACTCTTTCCGTAGGTTACAACGACATGGCGTAGTTTGGGATTTTACATCCCTTTCAACACGTTTAGATCATGTATGACCCCATCTTCATTATACAACTGTCAGACCTGCCACAGACATCGGTGATCAGGCTTCGCCATCCATCATTCCTTTGCTAGGGTGCTCTCAAAAAAGCTACGTTCCTTATCTTTCCCCTTCACCCATCTGGTTAGTTAGGCTTTCCAAGTAAGTTGGTCTGGGTCTACCCCTGCCTCGTTTGCCTTCAATTTCATGACCCAACAGCGCATAATGTGGAAACATTCAAACCCACGTCATATCATAATAATAATATAAATATTATCAGACCGTATCGTATCAATAACTGGTAGGCAATTAACTTTCACACGCTTTATAAGTAGGTCTATTCGAGTAAACGTCGCATTACCAAACGAGCAATATCATCATCATCATCATCATCATCATCATCATCATCATCATCATCCAGTGCCAGATCTGCGACAGACATCGGCGATCATGGTTCTCCATACATTCCTTCGCTCGGATGCTCTTAAAAAAAGCTACGTTTCCCGGATCTTTTACCCATTGTTTAGGTTCCCTAAGTAGGTTGCTCTGGGCCTACCCCTGCCTCGTTTGCCTTCAGATTTGCCAGAGAGAGCTAGATGTTCAAGACCCTTATAAATGTCTACTCAGGTGTCCCAAAAACTGCGTTTGTCGTTTCCTGATTGTTTTTAACATTGAGCGTCCCACGTGGGCTTCTTCAAGTACTACCTCATTTCATTTCTTTTCCTTCATCGATACTCTTAATAGTTCAAACGTTAAGCAAGAAATAAAGAAAGCCAAGGCGCAAACGTGTTGCATTAGAGAGGGTATTACTGTAAACTCTCTGGTAGCATTTCAACTTCGCGTTTCAAAAACAACGTGTGGTATTGAATCCTAATCCCAGGCCTCTTATCAGCTGCTAATCGCCCCCACAGAAAGGGGATAACTCCAGCCTACGCACGTGCCACTGAGTCACAGAGTCTGCGGCATGTTCTTTGTGAGCGTGAGCTAAACGAGAGCTTTAATTGAAGGGTGAGCATGTTGTACTCTTGTCTCGTTTGAGTTTGGGGTTTGGGGAGAAAAAAAGGGGGGGGGGTGCACTGGTGCATGTAAATTGTAAATCTGGGTTAAGTCGATTTCTTACAAGATTCCAGTTTCGGTTGAAACAGAAAAGGCCAACCAATATTGTTATTATAAATTTTAATTTAAAAGTTCGTATCATCTGTATCTAACAAAAATACAAAGACTACACGGAGATATAATGATTTGAAAAGAAGGCTTAAAAAGAGGGTGGTTGGGCGTTGTTACTGATATGTCCTACTTCTTTTTTCACCCCTACTTTACTTTACTTTACTTTACTTTACTTTACTTTACTTTATTTTACTTTACTAAGTCTATACTTTCTTTCTTAGTTTTGTTGGGGGTTGGGGAGGGGGGGTACGAAATGATGACTCGTGTCGATGTGTTTTATCTTCTCTACGCAAACTCAACCACTATCTTTTTTTTTCAGAGTGCCAAAACAACCACAACAGCAGCAGCAGCAAAAACAACAACAATAACAACAACAACAACAACAACAACAACAACAACAATAACAGCAACAGTAACAGCAACAACAACAACAACAACAACAACAACAACAACAACAACAAAATTTCTAAAAGTTGCTGTTCCGTGTACGATTAGTCTGGTTTGTGTATACGTGCGTGCGCGCGTGTACGCGGAAAGAGACAGTATAAAACACAGAAGAAGATAAGAGGTTTTTTAATTCAGACGACAAAACAGCGAGGCTAGGCTATTGTCAAGTTTCTGTTCAGATTTCAGATTGAGAAAAGCAAACAGCACGCGCACGCAGAAGTCTGCTGCCACCACTTGGGGGCCACATGTGTGTGTGTGTGTGTG
>NW_004797919.1:442998-444011 GCF_000002075.1 Aplysia californica | reverse complement strand
GTGAGATTGTCAGACGAAACGGATTGAGTGGGGTGAGAGTGTGTGTCTGTGTATTTTTGTTTGTTTGTTTGTGTGTGTGTGTGTGTGTGTGTGTGTATGTGTCTATCTGTGTCTGTATATTATAGATACTCTTTCACTCAATGCCTATACTTCTGTATCCCTGTATGAATGTGTGCAAAATATCTTAGTACTAGCTGGGCCCCCTTAGATGGAAGGAATGATCGGTGCATAAACATCAACTGAAAGTCATTGGCCTATTATATTTACACTCTACTGGAATGAAGCAATAAATCCTGGTGAAAATGGTGAAATGGTATAGGTTTAACGCCCCTATCAACACTATTAGGTTATTTAAGGGGCGGGACCTCCTAATTTAACGTCCGTCTCCAATATGACCGAGCCAAGTGGGAAGTTCGTGTAAAGTGCCTTTCCCAAGGACACAACGTCGGACCGAGCTGAGGCTCGAACCCCCGAACCCGCAATCTCACGATTACGAGTCCGGTTGCCCTAACCAGTAGGCAACCGACGCCACTAAATCCTGAGAGATGCAACAAATTAGAAGGTTTAGATATAGTGATGTATAGATTGATTCTCTATTCCACTTTCGTGGTTGTACACTCCAGAATTTCAAAGGTGTGGAAACAGTGCGCACGGCTATTAAACGGAAATCTCACTTGTTTACAACGGCATCTTATAAGATGGACTTTCCCATGATTAGATCTAAACAAAACTAATGAAAAACTGAAAATTAAATTACAGTGACTTCAGGCTTCTCAATAAAACTGTACACCCTTAAATGATTCTGAACCACCATTAACTTTGTCAAATTCGAAAGTTAAGTAGTTCCAAAGTTTTAGACGGCGAAAGTGACGGACTTTCACAAATATAATATGTATAGATGAGTGCTTGTGTGTAAGATTTGTGTGTCTGTCTGTCTGTTTGTCTATCTGTATGTCTATTTGTCCGTTTTAGTCTACCCTGTCTCTATCTTTGCCCCTCTCTCTCTCTCTCTC
>NW_004797919.1:437760-440196 GCF_000002075.1 Aplysia californica | reverse complement strand
AGAGAGAGAGAGAGGGAGAGGTGAGAGAAGGAGGGAGAAATGGGAGGTGGGGGGCTTCTTTCTTCTCCTTAAGCCAGAACGAAGAAAAAAACAACAACAAGAAAGAAGAAACAAAAAACCTCACAAAAAGCATAATTTAATTACAATAAGCAGATCTAATTAAACACTGTGTATTTGTCTTACCTTGCCGGGTGGAGACTTTTTTGTTGTTGGCCAGCGAAGTGAGGATAACCTGAGGACACGAATCTTCCAAGGTGAACAGCTCGTCCTTGCTGACTGTCTTGTTGCGCCCCTTCATGGTGGCCGTGGCCCCAACAGCCGTCAGGTACGTCCCAGTCACGTCTTTGAAGGCCAGACCGCTGTTGGCGCCGCTGCGAATCTCCAGCGTGTAGCGTCCTTCGTCCGTGAGATCAGCGCTCAGGGTACCGTCCCGGTTCAGAAAACGGTTGTCGTATGTCTTCAGCGCGTATTTTCCTTCCTCGAAGTGCAGAATGATCAAGGCTTCTTGGCCCCAGGGTATGACCTCCGTGACTTGGAGCTGCTCGTCCTTCAGATGGGCGTATCTCTTCCGGTTCACGTTACGCAAGTTGACCTGTGGGTGGATGGACAGTTGGACAATCCACAGGTCCGCTTCCGTGACGGACTTGGAGAAGCATTTGAAGTTGTCCTCGGACCCCCCGAGATAATTGCCGTGCTCTAGGTTCCTGAACGCCCAGCGCCCGGAGCCGTTCTTGTCGTACTCCACAGAAAACTTCTCGGAGGCGGTTCTCTCCTCGGCCTCTGTCTCGCAGGTGACGTTCCCGTATTTATCAGACGACAAGTACCTCCCCGTGTGGCTCCGGATGTACAGGAAGTCCTCGTGAGAGTCCTGCTCCAGGATAAATGTCTGCTTCTTCTTCAGTGTGGTTCCAGACACGTTGATTTTGAAGCCGAACGACTCGGCGGTGAGATACTTCTTGGAACTGTTGATAAGTCCGACTTTCCATTGCAGCTCCGATTTGCTGCTGGTTCCGTTGCAACCGTTGGTGGTCATGTTGACTAATTAGGACGACGAATGGTGGTGGTACCCCAAAAAAGATGAAACAACCGATATGAATACTCCGGAGATTTCACTAAGATGAGATCTCAGAAAAAGTTCCTCCCTCGCAGACGACGCGTAGATCACACGGTAGTTCCAACTGACTGTTTACACAACAACAACAGATCCAGAACACAAACAAGAAAACGAATTATATTCCAGAAGAAAAAAGCACGTACACACTTGTCTCTTCTGCTGTGAGCGATCACGTAAACAGTGAGTTGTTGATTTGTTTTTTCACTTCTGTATTCCCGTCCGTATCCTTCGACTGTTTGACGACGTCTGTCTGCTCGCTCCCGGCAAACTCTTTGATGACGCGATTTCTTTCGTCTGCTGCTGCGAAACTAGCGGAGTCAGTCAACCCTCCTCGCCCGGTCTTGCTCGATCCTCCACTCCTCTCTTCCGCCGACGAGCCCTACCCTAACGCCCGCTTTTGATTGGTCGTCGAGCGGATTTGCCCTCTCAACCCGACGCGAGATTGGCTGAGCGCGAATCACAACCGGGAAATAATTTGGTTCAGTGCGTCTTTTCAATGTGTGTTTAACCCGAAAGTCTGATGTGTGTGCGTCGAACGCACTCTCTCTCTCTCTCTCTCTCTCTCTCTCTCTCATCCCACACATGCAATTGTGGAGTTGTGGAACGCACCTTTGTTTTTTCAATTAAAACATCTCTCCCTTCTCACTGTTTCCTTCCCTCTACTCACTGTTTGAGTTTGTCCACTATAGTCTTTACGGCGACAAGCTTGCCGAACTGAAAATGAACCGGTTTCTTTCGGTGAGCGTTCACGTGGGCTGTTGTTGAGCGTTGAGATACCAGAAAGAGGGGGGGGGGGGGGGGGTAAACATTTTCTTTTGTTCAGGTCAAGTTCAACGACGAGACATTCAAACAGTGATTGGACACTGATCGTAACCCTTCCCAAGGGAGGGATGGAAAAGATGTGGACACTCATCGAGGAACAAACAAACTCTCTTAAATCATACAGATCAGCATATACATGCTCACATACACACACACACACACACACACACACACACACACACACACACACACATACACATACACACACACACAAACACTCTCACATATTCACACACACACATCATATTCACACACACACACACACACACAAACACACATGTACCACAGACACACATACACACACACACATACACACACAAACACACACACACACACACACACCCACACACACCCTCATATATTTACACACAAAAACGCACGCACACACACAAACACACTAGCTTTCCCTGTACTACAAGCACACACCCTCACCAGTTGTAAGCCAGCTGCACCGACACCCTGACATGATCCGCCGTTTCCACGACGATGAGATCCGAGAA
>NW_004797919.1:429541-437536 GCF_000002075.1 Aplysia californica | reverse complement strand
CACACACACACACACACACCACAAACACGTACATACATACAAGGAGGATGCGACATGCACAACTTCACTTCAAAAGACGGGGGACATAACTCGGGTTTTACTAGTCATGCACATAAAGAACATCTGAGTATGCTCCCTTATTTCTGAACGTCTCTCCTAAACAGACGTAACTCCTTCCCCCACTCTTCTTTCCTCTCAAAGCACACTCGGCATAGTTGAAGATTCCCTTTGTGTGAATATAGTATAATGCCTTTTTCAACGCAATAATTGTTTTTCTACAAGGGAAGAGATCTTAGATTTTAGCATCCATCTCTTATTGAACGTAACAGCAAAATGAATTAGGCCAACCTGTGTAATCAAGATGACTAGCAGTATTACGTTTGTGAATTTGCAATGGATGCAGTAAAAATGTGAGATCACAAATGCATGGCTCTCAACAAAAAGTACACTAGGCTTTCAATCGACACTGACCACAGTTCAAAATTTGCAATATAATGACAGTAGCTCGAACCAACACCCACTCAACGTTGCACCATTGTAAGCTACCTACTCTGATCTCTTTTTCTCGTTTTTTCTCCTTTAATTTCTGGAAAACTACTTATTCAAGTAAATCTTGATTTTGTTACAGGTCTCCTAAACTGTGTTAGATCCTGTCAAAATCGCTCCCAGTACAAATACGCACTCGACTAGCCTTGCTGTCAGTCTTCCAACTTGTCACCCCCCAAAAAAGTTGAAAACTCGACGTGCCGGATCCGATGAATAGGATGTTGTATCCCTTTAAGAAATAGGCTAACTGTGGCCCATTTTTAAAGATAGTTCGCTCAGTTGTAACATGGGTACTACATATACCACAGACTGCTGGGTGCGTCTGCCAACATGGGCTATATTTGTGCATAGAGTTATCTCTGATATGTTTATGGCATGGGCAATCGGGGGGATCATCGCTTAAAACAAAGAAATTAAATTAAATGTTTGTTGTATGTCCCCTCGGCACCAAAAAAATAATAATTTGGAATGGCTAGAAAGGGTTATATATTTAAGTTGTAAGTAGCATTTGATATCTTTTCAGGACCTTTGACCGGCTAGGCCTAGGTGGGGGCGAATTTGCAACCAGATACAGTCAAGCTATAGTTCCGTTTATCGGTAACCTGAATAGGTTTATTAAAACAGAGATTCAAACTTCTGAACAATTCTGAGGAAGGCTACATGCATTCATGTATTATAACAATTAATATTGCGATACAATTTTCGACGTCCGCCCCCTCCATGCTCTGAGTGCATGCACAGAATTCTACACTTATTCTGTGAGTGCATGTGAACCACAGAATTCTATGATGTGAACTCATTAGCCTAGTGTTAAAAATAGTTTACATTCAAGAAGGATCACTCTTTTTGTTCAGGAAGTCACGTGAGTTACGTATTGGGAAAATCCGCAAGGGAGTGTGAAACTCCTCTTCTGGAAGTGGAACTCCGCTGTTTGTGTTTGCTACCCAGTGGCTACTTTCTTCATCGTGAAAGTGGCTAACTGTCGTGCTCTTCGATGCCTTGAGGGGAGCTTGTTTGCGATTTTAGTAGTCGCTGTGATTGCTGGAGCCTTTCATTGGCCTATGATGCTCTTAGATTAAAGGTAATTAAGAGTAATTAGAGCTTTCGTCTTGCTTGAATTCTTGATTGTCATAACTGTCTCTGCAATATTATAGGCTAGAGTAAAGAGAGGCCTAGAGTTATCAATTGATATTACGTCAAGTACAAGTGTTTGGGACCCGTGATTCGCGTGTACGCTGTCCTGTTGTTGCCACGATGATAGGCCCTACTGTACGATATTTATGATCTATGCCATAAACCATTTTCACCTTTAATGATCACCAAATTTATAGGATATCAGAATAGTAGGATGAATAGGTAAGTCATTTTTTGTTTCTGTTTATAAATCTAGAATTTAATGAAGAAAAGATACAACAGTAGGTGAATAAGATCTTCTAGCTGAATTGACTTAGAGGGAATGTTCAATGTTTAGTGATAGATAGATGAAGCATTCAGTGATAGAGTCAAAATTACCATAATAAATCATTAGCCTAATCAACAAGTGTGAGCCAACAGGGGTCTGTGCCTTGCGAGGGTCATTGTTTCTATTAGTATTATTGACTATTAAAATTGGTCAGAACATGCTGTTGTTGCATCAGCTTTTGAGAATGAAATATGATCAAACTTTTCTAAGACGGCCACTCATTACCAAAGAGTAAGTGGATGTCATAACAGGTTGACATCTTGGACAGTGCCAGTCTAATCATAGAAATAACGGAGTGTCTACGTACTCGGTAACCGGGCACCTAGCCTCAGTGTCTATGTACACGGTAAGCGGCAACCGGGCACGTAGTCTCAGTGTCATGTACACGATGACCAGGCATGTAGCCTCAATATCTACGTACACGGTAACCAGCAACCAGGCTCGTAGTCTCAGTGTCACGTACTCGTTAACCAGGCAGTTCAAAACTCCAAGTTCAGTTTTTGTCGTCCGGTGTTGCCTTCATCCCCACCCCTCCCCCTGTACCTTTAAAAAAAAAAAAGAATCCCCCCCATTCCGGAGCCCTATACTTCGCAGCGCACAGGCTTTGAATGAACTTTGGTGACCCCAACCGGTACTCACAATGTGATGCACACGCACAGGTTCACTGACCGGTCACGATGGCGAGCCCGACAAGACACTTGTATGACTTTCTTTTTTTCCAGCAAATGACAAAATATTGATTTATTTTCATTCCGACTGTGTATGTAGATACTGAGACTAGGTGCCCGGTTACCGTGTACGTAGATACTTAGACTAGGTGAGACTAGGCGCTTAACAGGTGAATGACTTTGGCAGGTAGCTGTTCAGGAAGGTTCGACTGTTTATGAAATCTGTGGACCATTCATGCTCATGCTCTACCTCCACCTCTTACTGTATTTCATTTTCTTTCATGCTACTCTACCTCCACCTCTTACTGTATTTTATTTTATTTTTTGTACTTTTACTATGACGGGGCAGAATGCCAGTCTCAAAGCTGTGGCTTCTGAACCATGATGGCACGGCCTTCACCTTGGGGTCATCCCAGCGGAGATTTGCCCAACTGGACAACACCTGGGATGACTCGGTCCCGGTTAAGCGAGTGTCAGCCAGCCACTGGTGTGCCTGGTCTATCGGGCATGACCACAGGGTCTACATCTATGTCCTGGCCTCTGACGTGCCCATCCGCGTTCCAGAAACTACTTACGAGAATCAGGTAAATAACTAAAAATGTAACATGATGTTAAGTGCTTGAAGATATACATCGTGTTGAAGTGCTGCAATGTAAGGCATATTTTAAATTCAAAATTTAATAATCAAAGTGATATGCATTTACAGATCTCAGTGCTAAGGTCATTCAATATTCTTTCTTTAAAAAAAAAAAGAGGATGATGGGTCCTTGATGAATCTCTTTATGAAAACTGGTTGTGAGTTTATCAATTATTTCTTTTTTTATTGTATGTGTCGGTGTGTTTTTTGTTGTAACTTTTACTTTGCTCGACTGACCAAGTAATACTTTTTAATATTTCTCATCTTCTTCAAGCGCTGGACCCCTTTTCACGGGTTTTCAGGGAAGGGATTGATACCTACTGACCGACCAGGATGGAGTTGTGAGCGGGGCCATGAATACAGACCCAAGGAAAATGTTCGACTCCCTTCAGCTCACTGGGCCTGGGAGGGCGAGTGGTTCATTGACGACAATCTGAGGGGAGAGGTCGTTGGCTACGAGGTGAGGGAAATTTATTACTCCTAAAGGCTTTTAAAACATTTAAGTCATTGGTGATTTTGTATTTAAGCAACTACAGCAAAAACAGCAGACAACTGAAAGTATTTTTTAAGCATTCTCATCATCATCATCCGGTGCCTTGCCGACTGGCGTGGGCGATCATGGACCTCCACTTCACTCTGTCTTGTGTTGCAGCGATGGTGTCTGTCGTTCTTGCAGTTCTCAGCCATGTTGTCAACTTGTTGAGTATCTCTTCCCTCTGTTTGCCTCTGCCTCTCTTTCCATCAAACTTACCTGTTGTTACAATATTCTCCAATGCTTCTGTCCGCATTGTGTCTCCAATGAACTTTGCTTCACATTTCCTACTTTTGCATTCCCTGTATTTTTATTGTAGATCATGTGTACAAACATGTAGAAAGAATCAATATATACGACTGATGTGTGTCTTTGACCTCAGGGCTGGCAGTATTCGTTTGACTTCCCCGGTGTTTACACGCCGGAGAAACACTGGAACTCATGCGTGCGGAAGAGGAAGTGGATACGATTCAGGCGGTTCTCATCCATGGAAGTCTGGGCCCGGGTATGTTGTCTGCGGTTGATTTTTTTTTCTCTGAACATAATTTTACTTTGATAATGTTGAGCTTCAAAATTTTCTCTTTTTTTTGGGGGGGGGGGGATCCTTGAATATAGAACTTTCTGTTTAGATGTATGATAATATAATCTGAGTCTTCAGTAATTTCTATGCAAAAATGCATGTTTCATTCTGCTGAGAACCAGTTTATGAAAAACAAAATTTGATATGAACAATAACACCATTTTAGCTGTACTCTTTTGATCCATTGCTATTTGCTGCCAGATCTCAGACATGGAGGTAGTGGAGAACACGGAGTGTTTCATGGACCTCAGCGTCGGTGGATTTCTTCTCCCCAGTCAGCCAGCCGGCTTCCTCTCTGTCTGGGCCATCACAAACAACGGAAATGTAAGAGTTGGTTTTTCATTGTATTTTTTTTTTTGGTCATGTCTTTTTTTTTTTTTACAGGCCTATCGAAACAATTTAGATCATTTAGGACACAGGCTTCAACACTGCCTGTCCGGGCCATCACAAACAAAGGAAATGTAGAGTTGTTTTTGATTTTTTAGAATATTTTTATTAATGCAGATTCTTTTATGCCCCCATCAACACAATTTAGATCGTTTAGGACTCGGGTTTTGGCCTTGTCTGTCTGGGCCATCACAAACAATGGAAATGTAAGAGTCGTTTTTTTGTGTTGTTTTTTAATGTAGATTTTTTTTTTTATGCTCTCATTGACTCAATTTAGATCAGTTAGGAAACGGGCTTCAACGCTGTCTGTCCGGGCCATCATAAACAAAGGAAATGTAGGAGTCGTTGGGGGGGTTGTTTGTTTTTTATGCCTCCATCAACACAATTTAGATCATTTAGGATACGGGCCTCGACCCTGTCTGTCTGTGCCAACTTAGGCTGAGAGGGATTTACGTCCCAGCAGTGTAGCCGGGTACCCATTTCCATCTGGGTGACAACCCAAGGACACAACATCGGGGCCCCTGTCGGGATTCGAACCCACGACTTTGCATTTGCGAGTCCGAGAGCCTTACCACTAGGCCACCAATGCCACTAGATTTAGTCTCGGTCCTATTGGGTATTGATTTTAAATTGGAGGTTCCATCTCTAAAAAAGACATATGTGTCATGTGATGGAATCAGGCGCTCGTCAATTTTGGGGCACCTGGTGTTATTGGTGTCGTCTTAAATCCTGTCCATTTGCCTTCCTTTAAATAGAAAAAAGTATCCATCTATATTGGATGCAAGTCAAGATATTGGCAATTGAAGGAGGTGGGGTTCGCCTGATTTCAGAGGTAAAATTTGCGAGAAAATGGCCGCCAAAGTTGAATTATTTCTTTAGCTTGAGAGTCCGTGGAATCTAAAAATCTACATTTTTCTGATGTTAATCAACGTTTTTCAGTAAAAGCCACAGAGAAATGTGCTCTTTAATGGGCATGAAAGGTGTTGAGCCAAAAAACAAAAATTCAATAAAAATTCTGAAACCTGCAGAAAAATGCCAATTTCTTGACTTTCCTTATTTTGACGAGCGCCTGACTTCACCACGATGCCTGACATTTTATTGTACGGTTCAGGAATAACTTTGATTTCCTTGTACTTACGTTGTTGTGTGACCGTATGCCCAGGTGTACGTACGGACGTCGGTGAACCACGAGAACCCCGAAGGTAGCCTGTGGCAGATGCTGGAGATTGGCGACCACATGGGGCTCATCAACGTGTCCGTCGGCTCCAGCAACCTGGTGTGGGGGGTCACGTGGGACGGACACGCTCTCGTCAGGAATAATGTCACAAAGGACAACGTGTATGGTGAGAAATTTTTAACGTCTTGTCATACCTGGGGGCAAACATGTATGAGAATGCAATGCTAGTGTTGAATATGTCCAAAATTGATTAGATATCTGGTTTGTTTTTCCCTCGAAATTTCCTCAGTGATAAACTTGGTTTTGATAAAACTTCTCGGCTTTGATATTCATAAATCACTGAAACAAAGCTGTAGCCTCATTTTTTATTGTGAGTAAGGAAAATGTGTCGGAGCTGGCATAAGTGGTCAGAATTTATTTGAGTTTGTCTTTTGCCTTACTCCCCTTATACCTTAAGTTTAGCAAAGTATTGGTCGCTGTGTGTAAAATTAACTTTAAGGGATTGACTTCCCTTGCAGTGGTGTAAAGCTAATTTTTAAGAGGTGGGACCTATGAATTTGATGTTTATCTCCAATTTAACGTAGCCTAGCAGGCGGAGAGCCTTGCAGACTCCTCCAAACAACCAAGGTTCAAGAGTGCCTCATTGGGGATTTAAACTAGGCCCTTCCACATCATAGCCCAGAATTACCAAATGAGCATACTACAAGCTGTTTCTCTCTATGGACACCACTCCACTGATAGATTCATCTACAGCAAACCCAATTGATAATCTCAATTCCGGCAAACTTAAAGTTGTTTTACTTGAGACTTTCATGAGGAATATATGATCAATTTCTTTGTAAGTTTTTAATTGCTTGTACCTATCATTTGTTCCAGGAACGGGCTGGACTGTTGTAGAGTACCCCGACGAGGACACGCGGCTCATGCAAGTATCGGTGGGCAAGCATGCTGTCTGGGCCATCAGCAGAGATGGGCAGGTGTGGTTCCGGAACGGCACGTTTGGCGACGACATGTTCTGGAGCAGACAGTCTGCTGTGGGGACCAGCTGGGTCAAGATGGTGGGAGAGATGTCGCAGTTGTCTGTCTCTTCTAATGACCAGGTGAGGGATTGTGTCTCATGCTGACCTATATATCAGATATTGAGATGTCGCAGTTGTCTGTCTCTTCTAATGACCAGGTGGGGGATCATCATGTCTTGTTCTGACCTATATATATCGGTTGTTTAGTTGTCGCAGTTGTTTGTCTCTTCTTACGACCAGGTGGGGGATCATATGTCAGTTATTTAATGTCGCTATTGTCTGTCACTTCTAATGACCAGGTGGGGAATCATTGTCTTGTTCTGACCTATTTATATCAGTCACTTAGATGTCGCAGGTGTCTGTCTACTCTAATGACCAGGTGCGAGATGGTATCTTGTTCTGACCCGTATATCAGTTGATTAACTCTTTATCTCTGACAAGGCGCTCCCAGCGGCTTCCAACTTGAACCACTGTGCTACTGACGGCGGTTCGGGCACATTCCTTTACGATGACTTCAACATCAAATTACTTTTCGGCAATAGCTGAAGACAGATCTCTTTTTTTCGGGAGTTCATTCTTTAGATGAAGAACTATCAAAATAGGAATACTTTTTTTTATTTAATGAACCATTTAGTGACGTTTTTGTCATTTGTAGATTTAGTACCAAAAAAGGGGCCTGACATAGTGGCTATATACACAGCAAAAGACCCTGTCAGTATGATAGTGTTTTGGTGCCTGCAAAATGGCGGCTTGCACTACGTGTTTCCCAGAAAGTTGAAGTTGTTTCTGAATGTTCCAGGGTCTGATGGGGTAATAGTGATAGCTGTACAGTGCTCAGAACTTGTTTCTCACAGGGATAGAGCACAATACTAGTGCTATCTATTATTATTATTATTATTATTATTATTATTGTTGTTGTTATTATTATTATTATTATTATTAGGCCTATTGTTATTATTGTTACTGTTATTATGATTATTGTTATTA
>NW_004797919.1:397776-429441 GCF_000002075.1 Aplysia californica | reverse complement strand
AAAAAGAAACAACAAAAATTCAATAGAAATTCGCAAACCTGCGCAAAGAATGCCAGCTTCTTCACATTGATTATTTTGACGAGCGCCTGATTTCACCACGATGCCTCACATATGGGCCTTTTTTTTTCTCTTCTCCCGAGCATAAGATTTGGCTGTCTCGGCGAGTTTTGCCACCATCTCCTTGTGATCTGACGGGCCCTCGGCGCCAAAATCGACGTCCGTTCTACAGAACCTGAAGTGCTTGAGTTCGTGCCTACTTGTGGCAGTCTGTGGGAAGATGTTGCTGATGGGGCTTTTTGGGAGCAGGTTTATATATATATTTGTCCTTTCCATCTACGATTTCTGTGTTGCTGTTGTAGTTGTTGTTGTTGCTGTGTTGTTGTTGTTGTTGTTGTTGTTGTTGTTGTTGTTGTTGTTGTTGTTGTTGTTGTTGTTGTAGTTGTAATTATTATTAGGCCTATTGTTATTATTGTTACTGTTATTATGATTATTGTTATTATGATTATTATTATTTAAAGCATGGACTGTGAAGGAAACTAGAATGGTAATTTAACACATTTAGATTGTTTAATACTGAGCTTTTGCTGTGTTAAAGTAACATACTGTTTAGGTTGTTTTATATTGCATTTTGTTTCTTTTTTCATTGATTTGTCAGAGCTGAAGGTTTTCCCTTGATCTATTATTGCTTTGGCAGGAAAAATGAGGAACTTTTACGATTTTGTCCACCCTGTGAAGCAAAGTCGAATGGAGTTACTTATTTTTCTTGCAACATTTCTTTTGCAATGTTCATTATTGTGTTTTCGGTGATTTTGTTAGTATTATTAATTAAACCAGGGAGATCACTTCTAGACCTTGACCATCAATAATTTATTAACAGAGACACCAGCCATCCATGTCCAGGTGCTGTTTTACCCTCTTTTTCCTGTCTACGGATTAATATTCTTTTGTCCAATTTGGTTCCACTTCCATGCAGAAAATCACTTCTACCTTGACCATCAATAATTTATCTATAGAGGCACCAGCCATCCATGTGCAGGTGCTGTTTTAGCTGAGATCACTTCTAGTTTTTCTCTCTACAGGTGTTTGCGATTTGCAACAACCTAAAGGAGGTCTACTTTCGCACAGGGGTCACTCGCTCGAACCTCACGGGGAAAACCTGGCAGAAAGTCGAGCTACACGAAGACTTGTCAGTCCTGGCTCGTCACGGCCTGCTGTCGGAGGGCTCTGTTTGTTTCTGTGGCGACAAAAACGCCGTGTGTGAGCTGCACGAGCGACGCCCTCGCTTCTCCTCCGTGACCACCAGCTGCAGCAGCATCAGCAGCGCTACCGTCGCTGAGGAGGACAGTAGCGAGGCGAGCGGCTCGTACTCCCCGCAGCACTTCACCGGCGGGATTCACCACGCTGTTATTCCCCCCGCCTGGGACGCCATGAGAGTTCCCAGCATGATGGAAGAACTGCCGCAAGAGGGGAGTAATAATGATGATGATGTGAATGAAGGATGGCAGCTAGAAAAGGGTGGAGCCGACGATGATCAGATGCAGGATGGAGACGTTTTTGCGCCGGCAGCAGTAGCAGCTATTGAGTCGAGTGTGGCAGAAAGTTTTGCGAGCGAGACTTCTGTTTCCGACACGTTGATGGCTAGCACCGACACGCTGACCGGGACGTCTGTTCCCTCGACAATCACCGCTGTGGGAGACACAAGTGATGTCTACGGCGTCGTAAGTCCGTCTGCTTCACAAGCGTCGACCATTTCTTTGGGTCGGTCGGTGCATTCTGACGAGGCGAGAGAAACTTTCTCCTCGCCCCCACACAAGGCAGCTGAACTCTCGTCTACTTCACCAAGTGCTTCTGGGGTGGGAGATGATGGTGTTATTTCTTCTCAAGGTGGTGAAAGTGTTTCATATTCTCCTGAGTCCGAGAAGTCTGCCAGCTCAGACTCTAACAAGGCAGGCAAGGAACATTCCTCTCTCGCATGGACATCACTATCTGGTAACGGTGTAACGGACGCCGCTTTACAAAGTGACGATTCTGTACAAGGGGGAGTAACTGTGCAGGGTAACTCTGCCTCACACTCTGGTGGCCTCGTGGCCGCCAACAAAGATGTGCATGATCTACAAGAGCGTTCAGCGAATGAAGTCTCGGAAACGCACGCTCCCGAACATTTGTCTGAGCCGGCAACTAAGAGTTCTTTGCCTGTGGGAGATTTACACTCTCATCAGTCATCTCATTCGGATCACAGCGTTTCTGTCACTGCAGAAACACATGGCGCTCACATGGACCCCTCTGGTGACCCGATTGAGAGTGCTGTGTCCAGGAAAACAGTGACCAATGGTGGTGATGGACAGGTTCCTTCTCATGAAGGCAGCGTCGGATTACTCTCTCAGCTCAGCGAGAACGAGACAAAAAAGTCTACTGAAAGTGGTGTTGCTGGTACGAAGGACGGTCAAAGATTAGTGGAAGAAAATTCTCGTGTTTCAAAGTTGAGCTCTGAGGAGACACCACTTAGTGGTGAGGAGGGGGCCAGTAAGTCGAGCCCCCCGGCCTGCAAGGTGAGAGAACCGGGTGAGATCTCTCCTGAGAAAAGTGATCGCTCTCCAAAGTCTGTGATATCAAAACTGCTCGGTCAAATGCATTCCAAGAGCAGTGGTAATGCTGGGCTTAAGACATTACAAACGGGTTCAGAGAAGGGGGCGTCGTATTCCTCTGTCTCTCAACACTCTAAAGATTCGGAGGATTCGATCCCATCTGCTTCTCAGAGTGTGGTGGGTGACAAGGAACACGACTCCGTCGCCCATTCTCCCAAACTTCGGAGGTCGAAGGAAAAACGAGTGAAAATAAGTGATGAAAACAGTATTGTGTTTAAATGTCAAAATAAGAAAAAGTCGAAGAAAAAGAAAGCATTACATGATTCAGTCACAGAATATGAGCGTGGTGGGACAGACAGCGATGTCGATAAAAGTGTAGATGCAACTTCTCTAGGCAGCAATGATACCAGTAGTATTGACGACAGCTCACGCTACGACGAACCAACGTCGCCGGTTCCAGAGTCGAACTTTCCTGCAACAAGTTCTGACAAAGGTCCGGGACATTCTATTGAGACCCCTCTGGTGACAGCAGATCAGCGGGAGTTGGAAGAATCGCATGTGATGACCCAAAGTCTTTCTGATGACCGAGTTGATAGTGCACCACTTAGCCTTAACGATCATACGGCAGCATCTGTGATTTGTGAGCCTACACGTGTCGTCGCTGACATGTCCCTGGTAGCCCCTACTGCAGAGAAAAGTGTTGAAGTCACGCGGAATATTCGTGGAGAAGGGACCCCAGACGTCGGTGAAATGTCGATGGCGTCATCGCACGACGCCAAAGCTTTCTCTGCTTCTGTCGACGTACAGAAAGCTCCAGTCAGCCTTGAGCCAAATCCTGAGTCGCAGAAAAGTATTTCGTTCAGCGAGGAGAAGTCGATTCACTTCGTGGTGCAAAGACAGGAGGAGTCACAAGACGAGAATTTCTCATCGCTTCCTCCGGTGATTGTGGGGAATAACACGGAGTTGTCAGAAAGCAATGTGGAGATGACGATAGACAAAGCCTTCCACAGTCTGGAAGTCTACATGAACGAACACAACCACAAACAAGAAGCTGATGGACACTCGCCGTCTTCCGAGGGTGGTGAGGGTGATGGTCAAGGGAGTCGACCGCCGCTCACTAAGCAAGGCAGTTTTGAGAATGAGCAGAGTCGACGGAGTGCCGAATTTGCCGGGTCCCGTCTCGGCAGTCTCAACTCGTCGATGGCGTCGGACGAAATTATCGATTTTGTCACAGATCTCATCTCTGACGAGGAATTCTCCGCAGAAGCAGAAGAAAAAACAGGAAACTCCTTGGAAAATGAAAATTGTGCGGCCACAGATACTCAAGGCGCTACTCAAAACGGCAGTGGTAGTTCTGAAAGGGGGAATACTAGTGCTTCCAGCGACGCCGGTACCATGAGACAAATGTCAACCGCTAGCTCTGCTTTCAGCGGCAGTGGGTCCACGGACAGAGGCAGCGTTATCGACGTCTTCTCACCCACCGAGACTTTGTCGTCGCAGCCGTTACCCAGCGATGACTCGACCATCCCGGCCGTAGAACCCCAGCCAGCCAGGAAGATATCCCGCTACCGCAAGTCCCCGACCCCCAGCTACGAACCCTCGGGCCCCGTGATCCCCCTGGCGGCCATGACAGAGGCCCAGCCGCGGCTGTGCTGGAGGTGGCTGGATGCCACAAGCTGCGTCATCGACGACCCTCTCAACGTGCCATGGCTCACCACCTCCAGACTCGGTAATTGTGTAGTCTACGTCTGTGTATTTCTGTTCATGACCCACCACATCCACACTCGGTAATTGTCTTAGTCTATGTCTGTGTATTTCTGTTCATGACTCACCACCTCCACACACGGTAATTGTCTTAGTCTACGTCTGTGTATTTCTGTTCATGACTCACCACCTCCACACACGGTAATTGTCTTAGTCTATGTCTGTGTATTCCTGCATTGTTCATAGCTCACTATTTCCAAAAACTGCAATTGTTTTAGTCTACATCTGTGTATTTCTATTCATGGTTCACTATCTCCAGAAACTGTAATTGTCTTAGTCTATGTCTGTGTATTCCTGCATTGTTCGTGATTCACTATCTCCAGAAACTGTAATTGTCTTAGTCTGTGTCTGCATATTTGAAATTTCTGCCTTGTTCATGGTTCACCCCCTCCATACACGGTGATTGTTTTAAAGTCTGTATCTGCATGTTTCAGCATTGTTCATTTACCCCCAACAATGATGACTGTATTTGTCTAGCAATGCGCTTTTCTAAAAAAAAATCTCACAAACACACACTTAGATCAATTTCACTATTTCCCCTGTTTCAGACGACCTGTGTGAATATACAAGTCTAGTTGTTTGTATTTCTGCCTGGCTCGCTGCTTTAAAAAATGATAATTATTGTTTTAGTCTGGATATCCTGAGTGAGTTAAGATGTGCACATTTATAACATGATACAATTTTTTTTAGTTTATGTGTTTCTTGATTCTACATATTAATATCCTGTGGGAAAAAGATATAACAATGATTCAAATATTGTGATCGTCTAATTCTTTAAGCTTCCATTCCCCAGAGACAGGAAATCAAGTTGCTGCGAGGAAAAAGATTTCACGTCACTTGAGGGACGGCATTTTGAGACAGATCGTAAAACGCAACGAGCGGGAGGCATACACTTTCAAGAACATTGAGCAGGCCATTAACAAAGTGAGTGCCGGCAGATGAATATCTGAGTTTCTTTTTGTTCATGAGAGAGGGGCATGATTGTGAATGAATTACAGAATGTTTGTGGTTCTTCAACATGAACGAGGACTTGATGTTGTGTACAGTCGAATCTGTTCTGACAGCCAACTGTCTCCCTCCTTCCCCCCCCCCTCCCCGGGGCAGTGCTACTGACTGAAGCTGTCTATAGGCCATTCCCAAAGGGGGACTTTAAGTTGTTCTTATATACAGTAGAATTGTAAATGGGCTGATTTATCAATGTCATGCTCATACTGTGCCGGAACAACATAGGGGGAACTGCTGTTTTTTTCTTTCCTCATCCTTGCTATCGTCATTTCCTATATTTCTTTTGTATGGTTGTCGCTCTCTTGTGAACTGCTATTTCCGGGCTGCCTTGATAGTCGAAGCAGACTTTGTGCTGTTGAGGCTAGAGAGGTGAGCCGAGTAAGCCTGATTCCCCGTTTGGACTTCTCTCTTGACATCCACCCCTTGGTGCTCCCATGACCTTATGTAGTTGCGAGTGCCGTAAAACTTGACTAAAGCTAACTAAACAGCCACCTGTACTGCCGCAAGCTGACAAAACCCCTCCATGCACATATTCTCTCCCTCCTTTCAACCTCCCTCCCTCCATCACTCCCTTCCCTCTCACACACAAAGACACACATGTAAAGATCTATCCCCCCCCCCCTGTGTTTCAGACGACGTGGGTAAAGAAGGCTGCCATGCACATGTTCCGCTACGACCGTAAGTCCAGCTGGGTTGTGTGTAGCGTGGAGCTGGAGCAGGGCATTGGGAACTTGACCGAGGGTTGTCTCACCGTCCACTACCAGCTCAAGGGCAAGCAGAAGGTGCGTGGGTTCAAGTCCTTTGGAGCGGGGAAGTTGGTTTTTTTACGTAACATCTCTGTTTCATTGCTGGAATGCTGTGTCCTGCTCAGTATGTGTTAGCCCTGACAGGCAGGATGGAAGCAGCCGACCTCCTAAATGATCTTTTAAAAAAATTTATGGAAGGGGGATGAAGCTTTAACAATAAATGCAGAAGCATTATGATGTATTCTCTATTTGTGAGGTTCTTTTATGTAGTTCTTTCATAGTTCCTACGTCTTGTAGAAATTTACAAAAGTTCCCACCAATACATTTTTCACACAAAGTTTTGAAGGAAGTTGAATTATATTTATCTGTAGAATACATAACTCTCACTTTTTTTTTCGTCTCTCAAGATTTTTTTATGTACATCTCTATGCAATTTAATTTTTATGTTACTGTCCTATGAAATATGAAAGTTGTTGCACAGGAAAGTTAATCGATTGTAATATCAAATCTCCTTAAGGAACCTTGCTTTTTTTTTTGTCGCACAAGATGATTTTATTGTAATAGCATAGGAAGATGGAATAATTATTTTGAAAGGTGACCATTGGGAAAATTTTTTGGGGGAATTGCTTAAAGTTAATGTACATCTCTGTCACTTTTTTCTGTTCATACAAGATTTCCAGTAAGTTTATGTACATCCCTCTACAGCACACCTTATGTTCTCTCTTTTTTTCCACACCCAAGATTTTCAATAGTGTCTTGACATGGCTTTGTACTTTTGTAACTCCTCTAGTCTTCGGCGCTTATATGACCTTATTATGTTGCAGGTGCCTTTAGAAAACATACTAAAACAAAAATGTCTTTTTCCTCTACGAAGGAATACTTTCACTACTTTAATGACACGGCATTGTACTTTTGCAGCACACCCAACTATCGCTGAGTGAGATGACGTGCGTGAAGACGAGCTCCGACCCTGACCTTCAGTCGGCCTTCACCGTGTACACCTCGATGACCAACCTCATCCACCAGCCACTCATGCTCAGGGCAAACTCCGAGATGGAGGCCGCTGAATGGGTATGCACACTTTCTCTTGGGTTTTTTTTTTTTGGGGGGGGGGGTTCTTTCTTTTTTTTTTACCTCACCCAGTGGGTGGTTGGAGGGTGCTCTGGTGTGGTTTGCTCCTTCTTTCCTCATCCCCCAGCCACTCATGCTCAGAGCCAACTCGGAAGTGGAGGCCGCTGAATGGGTATGCACACTTTCTCTTGCTTTTGTCTTCTTGTTCTTTTCCTACAGAAATTTTAAAACCTGACTCTCACCATTTTCCACTGTGCTGGATATTCTATCACACACTGTAATAAAAAAGCCCGATCTTTACCTACTGGATATTCTGCCACACACAAGCCCTACCTATACCAAAGATAGTACATAACAAGATGGGCCACTCAGCCCAAAAAGTGTCCGCCGGAAGTCCGCTCTTTGCTTCAGATGGCGCTGCAGTCTGTTTTGAAGCTCTCTTTCGTTTCTCCAGAAGAAGAATAGGAATAGCACCTCCTTGCGTGCGCAGATCGACTGCTGTTCCGGAGTTTTAGGTTTTTTATTTTAATGACCTCTCACCTTTCATTCTAAAGTCAAATTAAACGAAGAAAACAGTCACCCCTTCTTCTGGAAGAGTTTTTTTTGTCAGCGTAACCATTTGAAAAAAGCTTCTTTCCGAAATTTGAAATCTTATTTATTCAAAAACTTGTTAGTTTCACTTTGGTTTTTTTAACACAAGTAGGGTAACTCTGTTCGCAAAGGGTGCGCATTTGTGAAGAGGGCGCCACCGAATTTTAAGGACACTTTTTTAATTGACTTAAAGAGAGAAGTGGACCTTCTTGTTATGTAGACTCTTTGCCTATACCAACTAGATAAGGCTGTTCCACAATGTAAATCTGTGACTACACTTAACAGTGTTGCTTTCCAGTTTGAAATTCATGAATGTTGCTCCCACTTTCATCATTCATTTTTTTTTAGATGAAGAAATAGGAGAAAAAAAAATTCCATGTCCATTATGTATGTGCTATAATCCAGTTGAGTCTGTTTTCTCTGTGTGTGGGTGTGTGTGTGTGTCTGTACGTGTGTGTGTATATATGTTTGTGTGTCTGTCTGTAGATTGGTTACCTGAGTACAGCCAATGCTAGCGCGTGGAATCTGAACCAGCCAATCGCTGCAGGAGCTGTGTGGTCGTGCACCTTCACCGGAGACATCTTTGTCAGCCCGGCGCGATCGGAGGAACAGAAGCCCTTTGACCTGTGAGTTTGTTTTGTTGATTAGATTGGTCTTGATGTGCTTTTCTTTACTCAAACTTAAATCCTTATCTGAAGCTAGATTGTTGGAAGAGTTTTCAAAGCTTATCACCCTTTTAAATTTAAAAAAAAAAGACGAAGGTAACTCTAGAGGCTTGTCCTGTTTATTGTTTTAAAAATTCATTATGTTATATGGTGATGTTGCGTAAAAATCTAGACCATCAACCAAAGCGAAAATGTTGTCCCTGGAAATGAAACATTAAACTGAAAACAACCACCCGAAGCTAAAAATGTTGTCCCTGGAAATGAAACATTAAACTGAAAACAACCACCCGAAGCTAAAAATGTTGTCCCTGGAAATGAAACGTTAAACTGAAAACCGCCACCCGAAGCTAAAAATGTTGTCCCTGGAAATGAAACGTTAAACTGAAAACCACCACCCAAAGCTAAAAATGTTGTCCCTGGAAATGAAACGTTAAACTGAACACCACCACCCGAAGCTAAAAATAGTTCCCTTGCGTCGCCAGATGCTGGGGTCAGCACGGAGGTCACATGAGCGTGGTGGAGACGGGGCCGAGCGGCGTGACGTGGGGGCTGGGCTTTGACCGCATGGCCTACTACTACAACAAGGGCTACGGGGGAGCCATCAGCTCAGGTCTGTTGTTGTACTTTTTATTATGTCAGTGTTTTTTACTAGAGTTGGGTCAGGCTCGCCAAATCAGCGCCCGCGAGCAACAAACTTTTTGCTGGTACTACTTGCAAATGAACGGACAGGTAATGAGCCATTCGCTTTGTGAAGATTCATCCGTTTAACATCAGACACAGACATAACAGTTCGTTTAGCGAACGAGCAGATCGGCGGACTCCATGCATTCGAGCGGGCGAATAGACAGAAGGAGCGACTCCATGCTTTGCATACTACTACTACTATTATTACATCCCCACACCCAAGAAACATACTGAATTGAGGTTCGCAGTCCGTTCGCTCTTGTCTGCCAGCCAAGAGTTCGTCCGTTTGCCCGCTAGCTAAGTGAATAAAATTGTGGAGTGGACCCAAAAATGAACCAAATTATGGTTCGCAGTTCTGTTCGCACGGCCATCCACTACTTGCTTGCTCTGGCTGCATCTGCGAGCGACAAACCCATCCGTCCATTCGCCCCAACCCTAGTTTTTACGCCCTCATCAACACGCTTTATATCATTGAGGAGGCGGGTTTTCGATCCTGTTTGTCAGGCCCAACCCAAGCTGAGAGGGATAGAACGTCCCAAGAGAAAGACCGAGATACTCGAACGTCCCAAGAGAAAGACCGAGATACTCGATAAAAAATTTCCCCGCACTGAAGAATTGACCTTGGGTCTCCTGTGTGCAACAGTAAAGTTGTGTTCCGTTCTGTGAAGTTGTTAAAGGGGCTTTGTTTGTTGGGAAAAGGAAGTTATTATTTAATTGCTTATATGCAGTCATGATAAAATGTTACTGTTAAATTGCTTATTGATTGTCATGGAAAAAATTCTTTTGTTAAATTGCTTATTTGTTGTCAGGGAAAGTTTTATTTTTAATTGCTTATTTGTCATCGTAGAAAATTTTGTTGTTAAATTGCTTATTTGACGTCATGAAAAAAACATTTGTTTAAATTGCTTATTTGTAGTCATGGGAAATTTTTTGGTTAAATTGCTTATTTGTTGGCATGGAAAAAGGTTATTGTTAAATTTCCTTTTTATAGTAATGAAACAAGTTTCAAGTTAAAAGTGCTTGTTTATTGTACGAAAGTAGTTAAAGATAAAATGCTTGTTGTCTATCTTAGAATGATGAGTTGTTTACAAGGATATTACTTTAAAATGTATTAAATAAATATGTTCGTTCATGCTTGTGGTGCTCTGGGTCGTTTTTGGGGGGGGTTGTTGTTTTTTTTACTTTACAGCATTTATTGGAATTTCGAACAATGGTAAATGTACTTGATTTGGAAAATACTTACATACAATGTGCTTTGTAGATAATTTGTGTAAGTTTGTAGATATTTTTGTCTTATCTGGGTTTTTATTATTTATTTTTTTGGTCTGTTCTGTCTTGGTTCTCAGGCCAGGGTGCTTTGTCTGACAACACGGTGCCCGTGACCGACTCTCACCGCGTGTTTGTCTACGAGAACCAGAAGTGGTTCCCTGTGGTGGGCTGGTGCAACAAGTGAGTGCCGCAGTGTTGTAGTCTTGACAAGTGTGTGATCATTCCATTCTTTATATACATCCTTATAGAAAGTAAATATTTATATACATCTTTATAACAAAAGTGGGATCATGACATTCTTTAAATACATCCTCATCTCGTGCGCTCATATGACCTTATGCAGTTGCAAGCGCTGTTAAACACTTAACAACAAAAAAACCCTGTCCTCATAACAAGTGTGGTCTAGAGCAGTTGCTACCAACCTCGGCGATATCTCCCACTAGTGGGGGATTTAGTAGTTTTGATTGGCTGTTGGGGTCAACTGTGTAGTGACAGGTGTTTATTTTATGTCCCTTTGGGAAATATATATAGGTCGGCGGAACGAAAGTTTTATCCTCTTAAAAGTGGCAAAAGTGGGCGCTGGCCAAAAAGAAGTTTGACTTTACTCAAACTTTCAAACCGCTTGGTCTTCTCTTTCCTTCTCATTTTCCTGCCATTACCATTTTCTCCATTGAGTCACGTCGGAAAAAATTTTCTTTCATTACTTTGAAGGTTTAATTTTCCCTTTTTTTTTCCCGTCGTTCAACAGGGGTGTGTTCAGCAACAACTTCCACTGGGTCACCGAGACTGGTCGCAGCGTGGCTTCTGTGGACGCCGTGAAGCTACCGTCTTCCAAGTGGCACTGGGTACGGTAAGGTCACAGTGTGGCCTAGAATTTTGTCACGCAGCCTAATGTTTAAGAATCTGTGTCTTTACTTTTACTGTCCAGTTGTGGTTGTTTGAGTAAGAGTGTGTGCATGTATGACTGCATGAGTGAGAATACATGTATCTAGAGGAGCTTACCTACTTACTTACTCTCTCCCTATACCGTCAGGTACATAAGGTGGAGAACAGTCGACGTTACGTTTGTGGAAAATGGGGGAAAATGCATGTCTATTGCAACAGTAATAGCAGCTGGACATACTTCCAATTCAAAAATAGATTACCTGGTAACAGATTCGCATGTGTTCAGTTCTAGGTTTGTAAACATTTTGCAAGTGTATGAATACTCCTGGCTAGTTGAGTGTTCTTATGATAAAATTACTATTTTGATGACATCTCAGTTTTGATTTGCTCACTTATGATGAATTGCTTGTGGTGGTTTTGTCCCGACAGATCAGTGATTGGATGGTAGACTTCAGCACCCCGGGGAGCGTGGACAGACACGGCTGGCAGTTCTGCAACAACATCAACGGGTCAGTCACAGACTTTTTTCATTCTGCTACCTGTAAACATGTTATTTTAGATTGTGAAAACGAATCACAGTAGTTGCGTTTTTTTTTTAGGGGATGTAATTTAACTCATTGCCCTACAGTAAATGTAGTGATGTGCATTTGCTGTGTGCTGACATGAGCTCTGTATGACCTACACCTTTCAACTGTTTGGTGGGGGGGCTCTCGTGGCCTAGAGGTTAAGGTGTTGGCCTCTCATTCAAAGGTCCTGGGTTAGAATCCGGGTAGCGACCGAAAAATTTTCTTCTCTAAAATTGTCTCCTTTCACCTCCTTTCCTGCTCTCTAGCAATGTTCTGTTGTCTGCTTTCATTTCCACTTTCTGCCCCCACCCCTTCACCACCTTTGCCCCCTCCTCTGGGCTCCTGACTCTTTCTACAGCCTTTCTACTGCTACTCCTTGGATCCTCCTTACTGCTGTCTTTCTGCCACACCCCTGATCTTCTGGTAGGAAAGATCTGCACCTAGCCTTCTCGGACAAGGGCGAAAAATCTCGGAGGGCCTGTGTGCAAGTTGCACACGTTAAAGATTCCCTGGTGGTCTAAAATCGATAAGAGTAGGCTTCGGCCGCCACCCGGGCAAAATTCAAAATTTCCTACCAACTGAAAATATTAGGTGTGTCCCGCGCGCTCATATGACCTTATGCAGTTGCGAGCGCCGTAAAACCCTTTACAAAAACCAAACCAAGCTGTTTGGTTTTGAGGGGAAAATTGATTGAATTGCTTTGCTGCTCTCCCCTCCTCCTCCCCCCTCCCCTCCCCCCCCCCCCACACACACACTAAACAAAAGAAAAGCAAACAAGGAAAAAAATTATAGTGTTCTTTTAAGAGTCCTTTTTAATCTTTAGCTGTTAGATACAGTCCAAGTAGTCTTGGAATCTTGCTCAGAAAAGAGTGAGGCATGTTTGTTTTGTCTCAATCTCGCTCCTCTTGTTTGCATCTCCTTTACTTGTCATTTTGAAACAGGCTCACAGTGAATACATTTACTCAGCTCCTAACAGTGAATACATTTACTCAATTTCTAACAGTGAATACATTTACTCAGCTCCTAACAGTGAATACATTTAAACTGCTCCTAACAGTCACTCAGCTCCTATCAGTGAATACATTCACTCAGCTCCTAACAGTGAATACATTTACTGAGCTCCTAACAGTGAATACATTTACTCAATTTCTAACAGTGAATACATTTACTCAATTTCTAACAGTGAATACATTTACTCAGCTCCTAACAGTGAATACATTTACTCAATTTCTAACAGTGAATACATTTACTCAATTTCTAACAGTGAGTACATTTACTCAATTTCTAAAGTGAGTACATTTACTCAGCTCCTAACAGTGAGTACATTTACTCAGCTCCTAACAGTGAGTACATTTACTCAGCTCCTAACAGTGAGTACATTTACTCAGCTCCTAACAGTGAATACATTTACTCAGCTCCTAACAGTGAATACATTTACTCAGCTCCTAACAGTGAATACATTTACTCAATTTCTAACAGTGAATACATTTACTCAATTTCTAACAGTGAATACATTTACTCAATTTCTAACAGTGAATACATTACCTCAATTTCAGGCCTTTCCACGCTCACCAGAACATCCGGGACAATTTCCGAAGACGACGCTGGGTCAGGTATGTGATGGAGGCCTTTCTGTTATACTGTTGTATTTCCACAATCAAGATGTTGTCGCCTCGGAACTATTTTGTCCCAGCCGCACTCTTTACTTGAGTATATTTTAGACAAGATAATTCTGAGGGGACAAAGTGTCTTGTAACTTTTTTATTATAACCAACGTAGGTTGAACAGCACATGAATATCTGTGTAAGACCTAAGTTGGTAGCTGTTAGGGACAAGCGGGCTAACCCAGATTTCGGGGGTTTCCAGAAATCTTGACCTCCACCAAAAGTGGGCATTGCCCTACTTGTATAGGAGAATTTTGGTTTCATTGGCGTGTATTTATTTATTTTTTTGTTATAGAGAAAACTCTCCTTATCTTTTTAAAGAAACTGAACAAGGGTCCAGAAACTTTACCTTCGACTTTCTCTAAACCGCATTTTTCGGGATAGCCCCCTTGTGCTTAAAAGCGACCAATTGTGTTGATGAGAGCGTATCACATATGCAGTCATGGTCGATATCTTTTCCTTATCGTCATGCGTCTGTTCTCCTGTCCTTTCAGACGATGTCGCCTGACGGTGGTGGGTCCGTGGCAGACGGCCGGCTCCCTGGAGCTTGTCGACGTGTCCATCCAGGTGGATCCTCTGATGACCAGCTCTGACCCGGTCATCATGTGGGCGGTCGGGGCCAACGGGGACGTGCTGTGTCGCAACGGGGTCACGGCCAGCAACCCTCTGGTGAGGGTTTTAACAATTTGACATCATATCTTCCGGCCGATTGGCGATGTTTACCTCCCAGTTTCTTTGGATTTTCCCCAAAATGCCTTTGCCTTTGATGGCAAGAATTTTTACAATATGAGCCTTTGATAGCAAAGTGTTAAGTTCTTGCTTGAATGAGTGTGGAAAATAGTGGGGACTTGAATGAAATACATAGTGTAGTCCAGATTGTATTATATTGTGGAAATTTTATGTTCTGAGGACTCAATGAGTTGCTTGTATTGTGAAAATGAGATCTGTGGCCTTTGAGAAATTAATTTTTGAAAAGGAAAGTTTGATGTACCAGTCTTATATGACTTGGTTTCTTGAATTTTTATAAAGGACTTTTTTGAGTTATCAGTTCGACCATGTCTTGTAATCAAGGTTTTATTCCAATAACTTTTTGCCGAATCTTTGAATCGTTTGTGTCGTGAAATATACAGGCCTGTGGGCGTAAAGGAAAAAAAAATTAGATGGTTGCTTGACTTTTTAGAGTGCCTTTCTCCTTCGGCTTTTTATTAAAGTCTTCCTTTGCAGCTACTGTCCTTTTCTATTCATTGACAGCATAATTTGGCTTTTTGAGTCATGAAAGAATGGATACCTGGCTATAGGCAGCAAAAGATTGTGCTAGCTTTTTAGTGTTTGTAAGGGTATAATCGGCTGCTTTCGCTGTAAGTTTCTTGGGAATCTGAGAATGTTTCTGGATGTTCTTCGGTCTTTGTGTGGTTGAACTGGTTTTTTTTTGTTACTGTGAAATATTTTATCCCATGTGAATGAATGATGACTTTTCAGTGATCATGTGATTGGTGTAAAGTGCTCAGAGCTTATACTCGTATGGGATAGAGCGCTATATAGTCTATTATTAGTATTATTATTTTTATTATTATTATTGTTATAATTATTGTTATTATTATTATTTTTATTATTTGGACAATGTGTCGTATCCTCAGGGCAAGAGCTGGATCCATGTGGCTACAGCCCTGGACAAACCCTTCAAGTCTATCTCCGTCGGGGGAAGATACCGGGTATGGGGGATCGCCAGCGACGGCTCCGCGTGGTATAGGGCCGGAGTTACCCCCCATAATCCTGCTGGTAGGTTACAGCAACAGTTTTCAACTCAGGGTAGTATGTTGATTGATTATTGGGAAGTGGTTGGTTTTTTTTTTTTCCTTTAAAGTTTTTTGGGGAGGGTTGGTTTTTTGTTTTTTGTTTTTTATTTTATATTCTATTCCAACATGTAACTTGAACTGTTGTTTATTGTTGTGTCTTGTTTGCCTAGAGACAAACTGAGGTGTCTGACTTGACTACACCCCTCGCCCCCCTCCCCCTCCCCACGGAGCAGTGCTACTGACTGAAGTTGTCTTTAGGCCATTCCCAAAGGGGAAATATTACCATGTTCTTATGCAGAGTAGAATTGTAAACAGGCTGATTTATCAATGTCATGCTCATACTGTGTCGGAACAATATTGGGGGAACTGCTGCTTTTTCTTTCCTCATCCTTACTATCGTCATTTTTCCTCTACTTCTTTTGTCACTCTCTTGTGAACTGCTATTTCCGGGGTGCCTTGATAGTCGAAGCAGACCTTGTGCTGTTGAGGCTAGAGAGGTGAGCAGAGTAAGCCTGATTCCTCGATTGGACTTCTCTGTTGACGTCCACCCCTCGGCGCTCATATGACCTTAAGAGGTTGTGAGCGCCGTAAAACCGTATTAAAACGTGACTTGACTACCAAAATCTTACTGTTCAGCAGTTTGTTGACAGATTTTACAAACAATTTTGATTCTGAAATGCAACTTGAGCTGTAGAATATTGTTTTTGCAGTGTTGTTTTTTTTCTTTTTGTAATTTTAGAGGAAAAAACCCACAAAATTTAATGGCAGGTTCTATTTACACTTACACTCATCTTTGTTGACGTTTTTCATATGTGAGGCATGGTGGTGAAATCAGGCGCTCGTCAGAATGATGAAATCGAAGAAACTGGCACTTTTCTGACCGTCTGTCAATTTTTATCGAATTTTTGTCTTTTGAATCTACACCTTTAAGGTCCATTTAAAGCACATTTCTTTGTGGATTTTACAGAAAAATGTTGATTTAAAACACAAAAATGTAAATTTGCAGTTTCTAAGGACTCTTAAGCTTTGGAAGCTGCCGAACTTTGGCGGCCATTTTCTGGCTAATTTTACCTCTGAAACCAGGCGACCCCCATCTCCTTCAATCGTAAATATCTGGACTTCTATTCAAGATAAGCGTGTATTTTTCTCGTCAAAAGATGGCCAAATAAGCACGCTTTAAGATAATACCAATAACTCCAGATGCCCAAAAAATGACGAGCGCCTGATCCGAATGCGTCGTGACACATATACACTCTAACCAAACATAGTGTAGTGAATAGAGTATAGAGTAGGAATATATGGATTTTTGGTTGCTCTTGCCAGCCAGTTTCTTCGATTTTATACTCACACTTCCCTTCCCCCTTTCGGCCCCTTTCTTCCAGGCAAGCGATGGCTGCAAGTAGTCCCCCCACCCCCGGGGAACTTTGTCCTTCATCAGCTGTCTGTGGGGGCCACGGCTGTGTGGGCAGTGGACACTGGAGGTCAGTGATGAGAGACCGAGATATTCTGATTGCCGTTTTGGACTGTTTGTGGGGGGTTTTGGGGTGGGGTTTTTTCGATTTTAGCGTTGACAGCTCTCAGTTTATATAAAGTATTCCCTCGCTGTACCGTGGTTCACATTTTGCAATCTTGGTTCATCTCATTTTTTTCCGGCCGAAAATTTTAAAAAAGACAAAACAGGGAAGTTTTGTTGACTCACCAATTTTGGTAAAGTTATTAAAGTGATGTCTTTATGTTTAGGTGCAGAATAGTTATCGTCTATGCCTTTCTCACTCTGCATCAGGTTATAGGCCATGAACAAACACTTTCCCACTTTCCCCATCCCGGGCTAGCCTCTTGATGTTATTCCATGTTTTTCTGTACATCAGTCTATGTGACTCTTCTTCAGATTCCATGTGGCCTTCACCGTAACTCTATCTGTGCGCCCTGGGGTCTTTTTGTACCCCCGGGGTTGTTTTCTTCATATTTTAGAATACTTCTATTACGAAGTTCTCTTTGAAACTTTCAGTATTTCTCAAAAAATCATTTTGACAGACTGCTATGCAAAGCGTAGGGGTCGCATTAACGAGTAAATTTTCTCTGTGGAAAATGGTGGCACAGAGTTCCCCACGTCATATGGATACAATAGTAAAACATGACGTACGGATAGGGTTAAGTGGTGGCACAGAGTTCCCCACGTCGTATGGATATGATAGTAAAACACGACGTACGGATAGGGTTAATCTCTTACCCTGTGGATGCAGTTAAAGTCTATGTTTCCTCAAAATGCACTAAGACGTCCACTCATCTGTTTTCTCTTCACTTTCGGCAGACAACCTGTGGCGTCGAGAGAACATAACCTCGACCTTCCCAGAAGGCACGGGCTGGGAGCTGGTGGCCAGTCGGGTCAAGCGGGTGAACGTGGGACCCACCGACCAGGTGACTGACCATATAGGGAGCTGTACTCTGATGAATATGTCATGTGTCCGCTCTTTAACATTTGATTTTTTAAAAATTTCTTGTAATCCTGAAAATGTGACGTTGATTGTTTTTTCCATTGTGATCATTTAAAAAATTACGAGATCAGGAAATGTCTATTACAGTTTGGTATGAATTATGTGAAATGAGAGGGGAAAATGTCTTTTATCATTTGGTTTAGATTAACGTAGTATGATGGGTTGAGAGAAAGAAAATTTCTTGTATCGTTTGGTCTGAATTGACCTATGATGTGTAAGGAGAATAGAAAATGTCTTTTTTCTTTAGGTATGGATTGATATGCAAGATAAAATGTGAGGCAGCGTGGTGGAATCAGGCTCTCGTCACTTTTTGGGCATGTAGAGTTATTGGTATTATCTTAAAGCTTGTTCACCTGTCTTTTTTTGGATGAAAAAATATCCATTTATCTTGAATACATGTCAAGATATTTGCGAAAGAAGGAGGTGGGGGTCACCTGTTTTCAGAAGTAAAATTAGCGAGAAAATGGCCGCCAAAGATTAGTTATTTCCATAGCTTAGGAGTACGTGGTAACTGAAAATTAAAATTTTTGTGCCTTTAATCAACGCTTTTCAGAAAAATCCACTCAGAAATGAGTTCTTTCATGGACATGAAAGGTGTTGAGCCAAAAAACAAAAATTTGATAAAAATTCACAAACCTGCAGAAAAATGTAAGTTTCTTCACTTTGATTATTTTGACGAGAGCCTGATTCCACCACGCTGCCTCACAAATAATACTTTATTGCCTCAATAGACATATATTTAAGGAGAGTAAGAAATGTCTTTTGCTCTTTAGGTATGGATTGATATATTTATACAAGATCAGGTTATACTTTCTTGTCCCTGTGGATGTACGATGTTGTAATGAGAGTGTAAATGTTTGTTTGTCGTCGTCAGGTGTGGATCGTCGCCGATGCGTATTTCTCCAAGATGAAGCATGGGCCGGGGGTAATCTACAACAGAGTGGGGATCTCACCGTCCAAACCGTCGGGCACCGACTGGGAGGTGGTCATTGGGGTGAGTTGTGCACATGAGCACAGGACTGATCAGTCTCTGTTCAGACCAGTTCAGTGGGTTATTGGTGGGTGCTCTGGTGTGGTTTGCTCCTTCTTTCCTATCGAACATCTATCGTCCTGATCTCACCTCCTTCTTTTTTATGTATGTTACTCTCTTGTAACACCTCTAATCTTCGGCACTTATATGATCTTATTGTGTTGCAAATGCCGAAAAACTCTTACTGAAACTAAAAAAGACCAGTTCAGTTTAGCCACGTCCACTGAGGTTTATCGAGTCGTGTCTGTGTCCTACTGCTTTTTAATATATTTTTTTTATAGTATGTAAATTTTTCTATAATAAGTAAATTTTTAGGGCACTTGCAACACAATAAAGTCATATAATCATATAAGTGCAGAAGATCTTATAAATACAGAAGATTAGAGGTGTTACATGAGAGTAACAAACACAAAAAAGGAGGAGAGATAAGGACGACAGATGTTTGATGAGAAAGGAGCAAAGGGTTATTTCCTGAAATGATAACCAAAACATTTGTGAGGTGTGCTGACAAAATGAGTTACTTCTCGCAATTCACAAATGGAGATATTGGCCAAAAATCAACGCTAGGATCAAATTTGTAGATTCTCCGTTGATACCGTACTCTTTAACTCTAAACATGCCTTTTAATTATTTCATCTCATAAATTGTAAAAACTTCACCGATAAGCGTGAAGTATCTACTTCCATAAAATGCTTGAATTTGAGAAGTAATTCATTTTGTCAGCCCGTCTCACCTTTGATCTGATCTGATCTCTTCCCAGAGTGGCTGGGCCCATGTGTCCGTGCGAGGAGTCACGCGGCAGAAACAGCAGAGTGGGGACCCGAGCAGCAAGAAGGACGAGAACTGGGAGAAACGATGATGATTGTGTTGTCACGTGACCTCTGGTTGTGTCACACGACCTCTGATTGTGTGTCACGTGACCTCTGATTGTGTCACACGACCTCTGATTGTGTCACGTGACCTCTGATTGTGTCACGTGACCTCTGATTGTGTCACGTGACCTGTGGTTGTGTCACATGACCTCTGAGTGTGTCACGTGACCTCTGATTGTGTCACATGACCTCTGAGTGTGTCACATGACCCCTGATTGTGTCACATGAACTCTGAGTGTGTCGTTGACATCCGGCAGCTATGGTAGAGAGCGTGTGTGAGTTGTGGTATGCTGAGAGAGTAGTGCAAGAAATCGTTTAGGTGGAGACTTCTGTTCTGTATGTGGTTGGCAGTCCACATTTATGGTTGATATGCGATGTGAGTTTCCTTTTGCTCATAAACTTAACAGCGAAGTAATACTCATGAGTTTTAGTTTGTACTGATCATCGTCATCGTCATAAAGTGCCGGATCTGAAACAGACAAGGGCAGTCGTGATTTGACATTTCATTTCTCCACTGGGAAACTCTAGCACCAGCTAAAGAAATGTGAAACGTGGTGACAAAATGAGTTGCTTCTCAGATTTCTAGCCTTATGGAAAAAGATATATCACGTTTAGAGGTGAAATTTGTACAACTTATTAGTGGGAAATAATGAAAGGCATTTTATATTTAGATAAAGTGGCATTAATAAAAATTCTACAAATTTTACCCTAGTGTCGATTTTGAAGCCAATATCTCAATTTGTGGATAGCGAGAAGTAACTCATTTTGTCAGCACGTCTCCCAAATGTCTATCACTATCAGGTGCTGTGAGCGCCAGATGCCCACAGCAACCCAGTATTATACCAATTATGTTATACTCAGTGTTGTACCAATTTGACAATACATCACATAAAGTTAATGATAAAGGATGAGCTCTTGTTTCATTCCACTCACAGGTTTTGAAGATGTTCATTATGAAGAATTAGGGGGTTGGGACTCCACCAAAAGAGATAAGGGAGTGGGGGGAGGGAGGGAGGGGGGGGGTGGCGATGTGCTCCCTGCAGCCCATAGTGATTGTGATACAAACTTTTTGGGGTACCGTACTCGAGAATATCTCGGTCATGAGATAGTTGGTTATGCTCAACCCAAGTACGGATAGGAGGGTTTTTGTGACTTGAATGCTTTATTTCTAATATTTGAACTTACACTTTTTTCCCCGCCCTTTAGACTGCACGCAAGAACTCTTTATCCTCCCTCAGGGATGCTACTGGACTTTTGTAAAATTTACATTTTTTTCTAGACGGATAATCTTCAGCTGCCGCAGATCTAGATATCTAGATTTCTCACAAGCGTGAGACTGAGTGAGCAAGGCTAGGCCGTGCCTACATTTGAAATAGGACCTAAACATCCGGTTGATCATACACATTTTGATTCAGCGAGTGTACTTGCGTTGATTAAAAATATGGATCCTCGTGCCACTCCATCCGTACATGGAACAAAATGGGAAACCGGCTTCTCACCCAACCATTTTTGCGTCGTTATCGGAGAACGGATCCGATGAACGGAAAGCCGATTTAAGAACGGATGATGCCCGTAATAACAGGAAAAAAACTGAAATAATGGAAAAACGACATCTCTGCTGACTGCTGTAGACTATTCTATCACAAAATGTTCTGTAACCACTGGTTTGTATTCTGCTGAGATTCAGTTGTTGTTGTTTTTTGTCACATCAGCGTTCCAGGCAGTGAATCAAAAACCTCAGTATTTTTAAAACAGTTTTCCACTGTTTGGATGCAGAGTATTTTGTTGCAAAGTGATTTACTTAAGAGAAAGTTCAGAGGAGAATATTGGGTAACTCTTCTTTTGGCCTTTATTAGTCTTTGTGTTCTGAAAGTAGTTCAGATTATTTGTGTTCTTTAGGCATGAAAAGTTTTGGGTTTTTTGGGGGTTTTTTCTTTCTTGCTGTCAGCCTGTTTCATTGTTGTGTGTTATGATTTGATTCTTATTAAAACTGCTGCAGGGTACACTAGAAGTTGTGGACATATTGTGCTTCTAGAACTGATGAATATTTTATTGTAATGCTTAAAATGGAATGGGTGGTGTGTCCCCATGTCAAACTAATGGCGCAGATCTTGCGCTCAGTTCAGTATTACTCTGTTGGGACAAAAGCATGGTGGCCGCCTGTATGATGTTATCGTCACAAAAAGAGGGAGGTCGATTGAAATGAGGATTACAGAAAACCAATGATCAAAATGGAAAAAAATATTAGAATTATTGTATCACGATGAACCAGTTTATTGGCCACCATTTTCACAGGGTTGTTTGTTTTTTGTTGTGTTCCGGCGAGTCCAAGCAGAAGGAAGAGAAAAGTTTTTTGTTGTGTTCCGGCGAGTCCAAGCAGAAGGAAGAGAAATGTTTTTTGTTGTGTTCCGGCGAGTCCAAGCAGAAGGAAGAGAAATGTTTTTTGTTGTGTTCCGGCGAGTCCAAGCAGAAGGAAGAGAAAAGTTTTTTGTTGTTTCAGAAAAACATTGTAACGTAATTATCATTTGTCATATCTATAACTATATTATAGATTTTGAAGTTCACATTTCTATTTAGGGATGGGGGAGGGGAGTAAATCATTAGACCAATAGTTCTATGTCAGTTTCCTTTCAGTCTTGGCACATTCTTGTGGGTTTTCTGTTGTTGGCCTTCTACTTTTGTCTTATGGAAAACCTTGTGTTCTGTTTTAATCTGTGACTGTTAAACAAAAAAACACAAAATTATATGACTTTTACAATGTTGATTTCGCCTGTGTCTAAGCTTTTGATTAACACTGCTGTGTCTAAGCTTTTGATTAACACTGCTGTGTCTAAGCTTTTGATTAACACTGCTGACCCATTTATTTATTTTTAGGTGTATGTGCGATGTTCAGAATTTCTGTTGCTTTCCTTTTAGTTACTGTTTCAGCATTTTGCAGTAGGTAAGATTGAAGAATACCGGACCAGCGGACTGACTTTGCCTATGTCTCAACCTTAGGAATTCATGATTTTCCCCAGTTTTTAATATCTCTCAATGGAGAATTTCGGACCGGTAGATCTATTCATTAAAATTTTGTCAGGGGGCAGATCCCCCTGAACCCCCCCACCCCCACCCCCTCCTCCACCCCAACCGCCCACCCCACATTCTCGCGCTATAATGTATATGAGTGGTCCGGTATTCTTCAATCTTCCCTTGCAGTAATACAAAATGCTTTTGAGACAGTCGAGGTAATTTTTGCAATGAAATAATATGCGAGATAGTAATAACTAAAGCATATGTTAAAAAGGGTTTCAGATTTCAGGACATTCTGAATACATTTATCCTTAACACTTTCTGCCCATGCAGCTCGCAGAGCGCGCAACACTTGTGCCCACGGACCTGGATACAGGTGCGGTACATGCTGTATCATATCACACCGTCGCCGATCGGCGTCCTGAGGGGGCCAAGTGTTAAGTCTGGGTGCAGAAGTCATGCAATAGCAGACAAAAAAATAAGGGTTGTTATAAGCTTTTGGCAGGGATTGTTAAGCTGATAAAGACTGAATCATTCCATTTTGTGTTGTAAAACATTCCTTTTGTCAAATACAGTAATGTAGACAATAGTAATAATGATGATGATGATAATAATAATAATAATAATAAATGGCATTTATATAGCACTCAACCCCACTTAAAGAACACAGACTGTGAGTACTTTACAAAGTATACTTAAATATTTATACAAGAAGTAACAAATAAATAAACAGTACATTGTGTTCTGACTAGGGATCTTGATATATAATATATATATCTTTTGTCTAAAAACAGAAGTTACTTGAGTTGACTTTTGAATGATTTGATCTCTTGTAAAATACTTAAAATTACCAGTCTGTGAGTTCCAGATCTTGGGACCATGAAAGATTTAGAATTAAATAAGACAATCAGTCTTTGTGTGGGGCAACGTAATGTGTTGTCAGAAACATTAGTTTCTGTCTTGTGGGTTATGTCACTTTTGGGGGATAAAGTGAGTGAGTGATTTAACCCTTTATCTCCTGAGGGGAGCCCTCTTTTGGTACAAAACTGGACAATGACATAAACGTCACTAAATTACTAAATTGGGCATTAAATCAAAAGAAATGAACCTATTTTGATACTCCTTCGTCGAATGAAAGAAATCGTGGTAAGAGAGAGACCTGTTTTCGGCATTTGCCGAAAGTTGACATAACAACGTCGTTGTAAAGGCACGGCCGCTCTGATCACGAGCCGCTGGGAGTGGCTTGCCAGAAACAAGGGATTTAGAGGTTCATACAAATTATATAATTATGGATTCTTGGATCAAAGATTTATGACTTAACTCTTCTCTTAGTTTACAAAATGTACACTGTCAGTTTTCTCATCCAATTTTTCAGCTTCACAAATTTCTCTACAGCCACTCTTCTTATAAAACTACATCAACTACGTGTCTGTGGGCGGTTGGCGGATGCTCTGGTGTGGTTTGCCTCTTCTTTCCTATCAAACATCTATCGTCCTGATCTCTCCTCCTTCTTTTTTGTGCTTATTACTCTCTTGTAACACCTCTAATCTTCGGCACTTATATAACCTTATTGTGTTGCAAGTGCCGTAAAACTCTTACTAAAACTAAACTGAACTACTTGTATCTGTAAAAACAAGCGAGCAGTGCTGCTTGCTGCTTCCTGTTCAACTGGCGTGTACTTATGTTCAAAATGTGGCAAACTTTTCCCTGCCAGAATTGGTCTCATCAGCCACAGCAGAAGCCACAAAGCATCTTAATGTTTATAATTCTGAATTCTAACTCTTCTATTTCGCTGGAGAAATGTTGTCCCCTGGGGATGTAGGCTATTGGTCATCGTCAGACATTGACGGACAAGCTGTTGTTATAATTATTACTTAAGAGTTATTGCACAGAGCCGTGGGCTGTACTGTGTTCTACAATAATACATGTTTTATGTAATGTGTGAGTGCTGTACAGTGTTCTACAGTAATACATGTTTTATGTGAAGTGTCAGTGCTCAGAGCTGCTACGATAATACTACATGTAGTTTTATGTTATGTATGAGTGCTGTACAGTGGTCTGCTATAGTTCTATAATACATGTTTTATGTAAAATGTAAGAGCTCAGAGCTGCTACTATAATACATGTTTTATATATATATAAAATGTGAGTGCTCAGAGCTATGTGGTACTACAATGTTACGTGTTTTGTACAGGATATGTGTGTAAAGGGCTATGCTGTATGACATATTTTGTGTAAAATATGAATGTGTAGAGCTAAATGTATAATTACATGTTTTGTGTAAAATAAGAGTGCTTGGAGCTGTACGCTGTAATAGATCTAGTAACACAGTAAAAATGTATACGTTTGATGTGAAATGTGAGTGTGAAGAGCTATGCTGTATTACAATACATGTTTGATGTAAAATATGAGTGTATAAATCTACATGCTGTCATAGTTGTACGGTATAAATGTACCCGTTTGATGTAAAATATGAGTGCACAGAGGTATGTGTTGTACTGCAATAATACAGTACATGTTTTGTGTGAAATATGAGTGCTCGGATGCAGAGATATTAGCTTGAAAAAGAAAGGCGAAGAATGAGATTATTTTTTCAATGTGTTTGCACGACACAGAGAGTTTCTTCTGTCTGATCTCAGTGTGCCATTCATTCCTGCAAGTAAGCCAAAGTAAGTCTTTCTTTCTTCTTTTTTTTCTGCTCCTCTGGTTTACAAGTCATGCCCTTTTTTTAAATTTTTTTTTTTTTACTTTTTCCAATGTTTGTCTTTCAGAATACACAAGATCACTGTAATTACCGTATTTTAAATTTCTTTTTTTTTCTAATCAGGATATTTATATTTCTGTTGTTTTAAACTTTTCAACAAACAAAAATGTAAATTTATATATCATTACACAGAGTGGTGAGAATAATTATGTACGTGTAATTTTTCTCCATCTTTCATTTCTATAATTGTTTTTTTGTTTTTGTGAATGTGATTTCCAGTTTCATAAAAAAAATACATAGTACATCATGTTTGAACATGTGAAGTTGAGATTATTAATCGCTGCGTTGTCAGCCCTTTACTTTGGCTGTTGGGGATTTTGCTGCAATTTCCTTTTTTTTTTTCAGCGAAAGTGCTGTGTGTCTGAACCAGTGATGTGTACATGAACAATACAGAGTTAAGAGGGTCGTACAAATAATATATATACTTTGATGGTGCTTTCATGGGTCAAAGGTTTATGACTAAACTATCTTTACTCTTCTCTTAGTAGATGAAATGTACGCAGCCAGTTTTGTCCTCCAATTTGTCAACCTCACAAGTTTCCCTACCGCCACTCTCCTATTCTTTTCTACCAAAAGTGTGCTGAAAGTTTTCATTTGGTGCTGACATATTCCTTGATAGTATTGTATGAAGACGGAGAGTTCTTGGGTGGTGCTGACTCGAGCTCTCACTGTCTAGGATTTCTACGCAACAGGGATGCTGTACTTATTATGATATATACCTGCTTGTAAATGCTGTACTGCCGTGGGCTTTGTGTGTGTGTGTGTGGAGGGGGGGGGGGGGGGGAGGGGGGTTGTCCGTTCCAACACAATGTGAACTGTTATATTTGTCGATTGTCTGCTAGCTGTTCAAATGTCCTAAACTCAGAAAGCAAAACTTTTCAGGATAGAAAAAATGTTGGGGGGGTTTTTTAAGGGGAGACGTACACTCCCGGAAAAATTTTCTAAACGAATGACTTTTTTTCAATTTCATGTAATTGTGCAAGAAGTTCATAGGTAAATAGGATGTACTCGGGGTGAATTTGTTGAATCTTTCTAAAAAATGGGTCTCTGTGACGGCCATCTTGGATTTTCAAACCAGTTTCTTAGTGCAGAAGAATTTTATTGTAAATATTGAATTATCAGCCTGAAATTTGGCACCCAAGTACAAACCTATATGAACTGGGGATCCATGAAAGGATTTTGACCTATCTTTCAAACTAAAAAAGTGAGCCCAAAGTCATTGGACCCCCTAGAGTCAGTTGACGAAATTTTGGGGTACATATTACCAAAAAATTGAATATTTCCTCAAGTTACCAATATTTCCCAATTCCCTTTCACAGATCCCCAGAATCGATCTTAAAGCACCTGTACACCAAATTTGAAGCTTCTAGCTTCTGCAGTTTTTGAAAACTTCTTGCACCCAGGAGGTCACATATGTCAAAAAGTAGATTTTGAGAAAAACAGAAAGAACAGGGATTTTTAAAGGATTATTAGAGCAATTTGCACTTTTCAAACGCCCTTTTGGGTCATTTAGGGTGTTTTTTCAACAGTTTCTTTATTTTGACTCGATAGAACAGATGTCAAAGGATGTTTTTCTGCAAAAAACAAAAGTTGGATAGTTTGAAAGATTGTATCGATATTGCCTTGGATCGCCAACCCGGGTCTTCCCTTAGTATTGTATCTAAATTGTGTATCTTTTCTGGCTGTTTTCAACATTTAGAACTTGAATTGCAACAAAATATTTCTCGAGCATGTGCATGCAATACACTGTACACAGATTAAGAAACAGCAATTTAAAAAGATTTTTTTTTCAAAATTAAATCTATCATTTGAGCAACCTCTTTAAAGCAAAAATCCAGCTAAACCGAAGAAAATTTTGTGGTTCTGTTGATATCGGTTCAAGCGGATTTCTCTGTAGGCTACTTTATTTTTACCAGCACATCTGTCATTTGTGTAATATCAAATCTCCCTGATATCATCTGGAATGTTATTTGATTCTTTGTGATGCATGTACTACTGACTCAACTGATACAGTATCTCTCCCCTGCTCTCCTCATCATCATAGCTCGTTGGTTCTTCTCGGTTGTGTCTTGATTTGTTCCCTCTGTCTTTCTTTTCTGGGTGCACAATAATTGCCAACTGTTTGTCGTCGATGTTAGCACTCTGCAGTCACTTGGCGCAATAATGCGACAATGAAAGTGATCCATTTCAGTCATGTGGTGCAATTCTGCGCCACACCCGAGAAGTCCATTGCAGTAACTCTCCTGGCTGGGTGACCAGATGGGGTATTTTGTACTGCTGGCCCTGTGACTGCGACTGGTTTATTTATTTTTAATTCCATAAACTAACTAAGGTTCCAAACATATGGGTAACATTCACAACTGATTTATTTTAATTCCAATAATTAAAGTTTCAAGCACAAGAGTTATACTGGGTAGTGCCCATTGCGGATGGGGTCTGGTCGGTTTGGGATGATCGCCAGACTCGTTGCCAGAAAACAATCGCGTTTGTTTTTTAAGCGACGAGTCGGGTGCATTCGGCTTGTGCCACGATAGCCACTACTTTGCACCCTCAATCTGGCTAGCAAACTGACCCGACCCTCAATGGGCACCCCATACATCAGTGCAACTGTTTTATATCAATTCCGTAAATTAAATAAGGTTCCAAGATTGTGGGTAACAATAAAACTGGTTTATTTGATTGCTATTCCTTTTTTGGGGGTCTTTTACTGGTATGTATTCTGTATGCTTCCACGGAAGCCGAGAATGTTTCTGAGTTTCTCAGAGGGTCTGCTGGGGTAACAATAGTTGTTAAGCACATAGAGAATGCTCTTGAGCATGGATATGCGCTATATAAATGCAATTATTATTATTATTATTATTATTATGTGCATAACATGTATTATGACACGACTGTTGAGATATTTTGCGTTATGAAGTTTGTAAGTATAATCTTGTGTGCCAGAAAATGGCTATGCCTACTCACTACTGTTTTACCCTGCATTACTATTATTACAGAGTGAGTAATTCTTTAAACATTGATGGTTACTCATTTTTCATGCTACATAAAGGAGTTACATATGCGTACATTATACAAGTTTCTCTCATTATGATTGTGATTGAACAACTGAAAAGACACAAGAAAAGTGTGTCATATGTACAACCTGCAAGAAGCGACTGTGAACGCCACACATCGGGTCTTTTTCACCATATCAATGCAAGATAAATCATGTAACCCATAAATTTTTTTTGTAATTGTTTTCGTTCAGGTACGTAGGTTCATGTACGTACGTCATATGAAGATGGTCTTATGCTTGCCCTGTGGCTATGTGCTGCACACATTTTACTTTTTATATTTTATATATGTAGAATACGTGTTTTTGCATGTACATCAATCATACATCAGATGTGCTGTTTGAATTGATAACCTGGTATCTGACGAAATTTGAGCAGTAGGGGGTTCACAAATGAGAAAAAAGCAACTGTTTCAGCTGTGGTACCGTATCTGCTGTTCACCTTGTCCAGTCTCAAATGTGTTTGTTCAGTCCTTAAATATACTTAATTTATCTACGGTGAGATATCAATGTCAGACTAAGAAAAAAACAGAATGATGTAAAGATCTTTACTTAAATCAAATCTTATCTTAGAAAAGTCGTGACCAACTCAGATATAGGGCCTAGAAATTCAAGTATAAAGTCTTTAGGTTTTTCTTTCAAACGGCAGTGCCATATCAACTACCGCAAATGTATTTGTATGCTCTAAATGCGAACAGATATGTCATCATGTCTTAATGCTGACAGATATGCCGTCATGTCTTAATGCAGACAGATATGTCGTCATGTCTTAATTCAGACAGATATGTCATCACGTCTTAATGCAGACAGATATGTCATCATGTCTTAATGCAGACAGATATGTCATCATGTCTTAAGACAGATATGTCATCGTGTCTTAATGCAGACAGATATGTCGTCATGTCTTAAACTTAATGCAGACAGATATGTCATCATGTCTTAATGCAGACAGATATGTCATCATGTCTTAATGCAGACAGATATGTCCACATGTCTTAATGCAGACAGATATGTCCACATGTCTTAATGCAGACAGATATGTCATCATGTCTTAATGCAGACAGATATGTCATCATGTCTTAATGCAGACAGATATGTCATCATGTCTTAATGCAGACAGATTTAATGCAGACAGATATGTCGTCATGTCTTAATGCAGACAGATATGTCATCATGTCTTAATGCAGACAGATTTAATGCAGACAGATATGTCGTCATGTCTTAATGCAGACAGATTTAATGCAGACAGATATGTCGTCATGTCTTAATGCAGACAGATATGTCGTCATGTCTTAATGCAGACAGATAACTCATCCTGTACATATCAGCGCGCTGGAGGACTTTCCCCTCCACACAGTTCCCAAACAAACAAACAAGGTCAAAGAATTTGAAATAAATCCTCGGAGGAGATCTTTCTGCTGTAATGTACCATAGCAGTGCCAAGTCTGAGCCTTCAGTGGAACCCTTTGAGCCCTGGCCTCCTGAGGCAACTATGATGGGTGGTTGGCGGGTGCTCTGATATGGTTTGCTCCTTCTTTCTTGTCTAACATCTATCTTTTTTATGTTTGTTACTCTCTTGTAAAAACCTCTTATCTTCGGCACTTATATGACCTTATTGTGTAGCAAGCGCCGTAAAACTCTTTCTAAAACTAAAAACTAAGGCTACTATGCCCCTCTGTCTGAGCTCACATTTATTCATATAATCGTCAGAATCACATTTCATATCCCACCCAGGGTAAACCTTGTCACTATCAGCATCTCATTCAGAAAGATCTTTTAAAAAATCAGTAATGTCTTGTGTAGTAAAAACTGTTTTCTGTACGCGTTTTGTCCCAGGCGGGTCGGGTTGGAGGTAGGGTCTCGCTGACTGGTGTACCGGTGGCTAGGCTCTCGGGCAGTTTTACGCACCACCGCCCAGTCTACCGCTGACAACTGCTCAAAGGGTTGATGAAGGATCAATCTGGGGCGCTGTTCTGGTTTCTGGTACATGTAGAAACATCTCTGAGGGGAATTATTTCAATTACAATAGTATTAAATATAAGCGCTTCTCAGTTACAAGTGATCTAATTTTTTTTTCCATCACAATTTGAACATTGTTAATTAACTTCACCTCTCAGACTCTCAACAGTGTTGATAGGGGCGTTAAACTCATACCGTTTCACCATTTTCAGACTCTCAACCCAATCATCTTTCACAAACTACGCCGACTCTTGTTCCTCAGATAATACATTTTTATAACTTACAAAAAAACTTTATATTGTCATTACATTTATTTTTTGCAGCCATATGTGTACATTGGAGTCTGCTTAAACTTTAAATTTGTTTGATCCAAAAACAGCGGTTAACTGACAGAAAATAAAATCCTGATTGTTTTTTTCTACTCGAACAACCTCTCTCTCTACAGAAAATTCAGCTACACCGAAAGAAGTCCTGCCATCTCGCAAATTTCAGTTTACGCGGACTCTACTGTACTACTTATGTGTTCCACGCAATTTACCACGTTTTAACGATCGTATAATTGCGCGACCATCTTAAGATTGCGTTAATATTTTATATTTTTGAAATTTTTTTTTTTTATACACTTCCATCTTAATTTTTTTACTCACATCAAGGGACATTCACATATATTTTCAAAACTGTAAAAAAATTAAAATTAAAATATGAAATTGAAGAGCTCACAAAAATGATACAATGCCAGGTATCAAACTCAAAGTTCACAAAGTACATTTCATTTTTTAATTTTTAAAAAAATATTCACTTCCATAAATCCTTTATACTTTTGCTCACATCAAGGAACGTTCACATATTTATTTTCAAAAGTAAATATTAATGCAATCTTCAGATTGCCACTCAATTATACGATTGTTGAAACGCGCAAGATAGGTAAATTGCGCAGAACATAATTATAAATAAATGCATGTTGTCCTCCTTACTCGTACTCTCACTTCATTAATTAATTACGGCAACTTTATCGTCATTGATGTTAACAAGGGAATGAAAAATGAATGTATACATTGTGTACTACAAGGGACATATATATACATATATGTGAGGCAGGGTGGTGGAATCAGGCTCTCGTCAAAATAATCAAAGTGAAGAAACTTACATTTTTCCGCAGGTTTGTGAAATTTTCATTATGATTGTGATTG
>NW_004797919.1:395236-397608 GCF_000002075.1 Aplysia californica | reverse complement strand
GACAGGTGAACAAGCTTTAAGATAATACCAATAACTCTACATGCCCAAAAAGTGACGAGAGCCTGATTCCACCACGCTGCCTCACATATACATAAATGTCCCCTCTTCCACTTTGATTTCTCGTTTGGTGTGAGGATGATGTGGTCCGTGAACTGTCTACCAAAGCTTCTTTCAACAAAATAAATGAATTGAATCAAGGAAGTTTCCAGCATTTGTGTTATCAATGAGTGGCCTAATATTAACTATGATGGTGTCTGGAGCAAAGTGGCCTATTTTAGAAAGCTGAGTCCTTTGCAACGGTTGATTTAACAGGAATGTAGTAACATTTTGATGGGAGTTTTTTGCCGAGGCTGGCTGACATGGTGAAAAAAAGGCCGCATTTCACATCTTTTTGTTCTTATCAGTCGCACCACACTGGAAGACCGTGGGTGGGTGGGTTGGCGGGTGCTCTGGTGTGTTTTGCTCCTGTTTTCCTATCAAACATGCATCTTTCTTTTCTCTCCTCCTGTGTGGATGGTTGGCGGGTGTTCTGGTTGCTTCTTCTTTCCTGTCAAACGTCTATCGTCTTTATCTCTCCTCCTTCTTTTTTGTGTTTGTTACTCTCTTCTAACACCTCTAATCTTCGGCACCTATATGACCTTATTGTGTTGCAAGTGCCGTAAAACTCTTACTGAAACTAAACTCTCCTCCTGTTATTGTATGTTACTCTCTAGTAGTGCCTCTAATCTTTGACGCTTATATGACCTGTTATTGCTTGTTTACTTAAATCTGACTGCGGTTAAAAAAAGGTAAAATTATAAATCACTCTGTTGGATCTTCGCCTATCTGTGCATACAGGTCTAAAAGTTGGATGACCTGCAGAATCTAAAAGCCCACTCATAAAAGGTCATTGCAAACTAAAGTTCTGACACGTTTTCCTCTGTTACTTTAGCCTGAAGTAGGTAAAAAAAATAATAAAAGGGGATTTACAGCATACATTTAAGGGGACTCGATACTTACAGGACAATATTTTTAACCAAAGACAAACTGAAACTTTTGTCATAGGCAGTAAGATGCCATGGAAACGGCGGACATCTTGAAAATTGGATAGATTTTTTTTTTCTCCACCATTTCTACAATTTTTAACTTTTTAAAATTCTGTAACTTGCAAAATGTCACAAATAAATAAGTGCTTGCAGCTGCCTATTTTTATTTTTGATACTATACTTAGAAAGTATCCAGAATTGTTCTCAAAGTTGGGGATATTGAATTTGATCTTTTAAAAAATATATTTGACATGGAAACAAAATTCTAAAGCAAAACGTAAAAATCTAACCAGCCCACTACAAGTACAAACTTACTATTTTTCTAACTACATGCCAAATTTCAAGTCTCTGTGTTGGAAAATAAAATAATGGTGGAGAAAAAAAAACGGCATTTGCCTGTTCCCGTGGTTTTATGCACCCCGCATAATTTAACAAAATTTGATCATTTATTTTTCTGTCCCTGTCGTTTTATGAAAGAAAAATTCTGAAATTATGCAAACTGAGCCCAAAACTGTTTAATTAACTTATTAAGCCATTTTGTAAATTTTAACAAAGAATGATAAAGGAAAATAATAAGAAATTATGAAAAAAATGATCAAATTTTGCAAAATTATGCGGGGCGCATAAAACCACGGGGACAGTTTTTTTGCATAATTTCTGAATATTTTCCTTTACCGTTCTTTGTTAAAATTAACAGAATCGCATAATTTCACTTTTTTGGGCTCAGTTTGCATAAATTGTGCTTTTTTTTTTTTTGCAGAAAACTGCGGGGACAGATATGGAAGCAAAAAGTGGAAAAAAATGTGTTTTGAGAAAAACAATGCTAAACTTCGAAAATGTTAATACACCATGTAGAACCCAATAAAATTGAATTCTATTAATGTTACTCACTCACCGACTAGTGTCAATAAAATTTAGACTGAATGAGGGATCGGAAAATACCAAAAGTAAAAAAGTGCTAAGAGTGAGTGAAAATCCGTCCCTGAGGCCCTAGGCCCAACCCACGAGCCCCCTTAAACATAAAAAAGTAGACATATTTTCCTCAACACCACACTTTGACGTACACCAAAGAAACATGATTCAAGAGACAGGGTGAGCAATTTTCAAGACTCACTTGGAGACGTCTAGACAGCTGGGGGATGAAATTTATAAGTTTACACTGAAGTGTGTGGGCAGGGTGGTGTCTCTGTCTCAAAATAAGCAATTTGTAGGCACGGTTGCTCCCTAGTCACTTATTTTAGTGTCCCCGTTGTTTTATGCAAGAAAATTTATGAAATTATGCAAAATGAGCCCAAAAATGAGGAATTATGCGATTCTGTTAATTTGAGGAAAATATTCGGAAATTAT
>NW_004797919.1:385147-391687 GCF_000002075.1 Aplysia californica | reverse complement strand
CCCCCAAAAAACTGGCAAAAGTGAGCGACCCCAGTGCTTTCTTGTCGTATCTCCATTTTTAACAATAGTGAAAACAGTCCATAACAAACATTGAGATTAAGAAGATGTCACATTTTCCCTGTCACAAAAAAATGGAGATAGGAGATGAAAGGACTGAGGCCGCGAGTTGTTAAACAATCAAAATCCTGACTGCACGCGTGGAATGTGGACACGTCAAAACCAAAACTCTATATATAGTCTTGTTTTGTTTTTGGCAAGTGTTTTACGGCGTTCACAGCTGCATAAAAAGACGACAGAACATTGTTAGAGAGCAGGACAGGATGCAAAAGGAGAAAATTTGAGAGAAGAAAATTTTCAGTAGATACCCGGATTCTAACCCGGGACCTTTGAATGAGAGGCGTTAACCTCTAGGCCACGAGAGCCCCCCTACAGGGTCTCGTTAATTCTCATGATCCCATTGGCCTTAGTCGGGGAACAAAAACTATCGTCACTGATTTTTTTGTTTTGGTAAGAATTTTACAGCACTTGCAACACAATAAGGTCAAATAAGTGCTGAAGATTAGAGGTGTTACAAAAGAGTAACAAACACAAAAAAAAAAAGAAGGAGGGGGAGATAAAGACAATAAATTCTGATGTTTGATGATAGGAAAGAAGAAGCATACCACACCAGAGCACCCGCCAACCACCCACTACCTTATTTCTTCCACGTAAGGCTAAAAACTAAAGTACAGTACAGCATGCATCTCTTCTTCAGAAAGTCGACTCCTCACTTTAGGCAACATGCACTTTCGATTCCCCAAAATCGGTGTCAGGACAAAACCGTCTAATCTGATTTTGTTCAAACATATTATAGCACAGGCAGGAATCATACATTTGTTTAGCATCTTACTTTGTAGTCTTAAAAACCCTCTCTCAACATCTTCCGATACTGCCACAACTACAAAAAAACCCAAAACTACTAATAAATAAACATACGCACCACACCCCTTCTCTTTCCTTCTTTGATCTCGACTAAGCTTTGAAAAATAATAATAAATAATAATAATAATAATACAGATCCCCTCTCTGCCGTACTCAGACAAAACACTTTTTTCTTATTCACAGCGGTTTCAAGAAATCAGCAATTTTCGGTTTTCTCATGATATCTGTCGAGCACAGGGCATGACACTTCTCTTCAGGGTGCGAGATCAACTGTTGATGCACTGTGCAAAATAGTTTAGATATTATTAAAAAAAACAAAAAAATCTGATTTCTTGAAACTGCTGTGAATAAGAAAAAGGTGTTTCGTCAGAAAACGGCAGCTCTATAGCGCCCACTCTCTGGTGGCTCCAAGAGCTTCGATGAAATAAAATTTATTCGCGTTTCCGGTAGACTGGCCCTTTCAACGTACAACAAATCCTTTCAAATACATAAACTGTCTAAACTGGTTTCATTCAAACAACACAGAAAGTAATAAATATCTTTTCCAAAAATACTACAACCTTCATCTCTGAATCACACGGCACTTCTTGACGCGATTATTACGACTGGCGACATCAGCACGCCCGTCTCATCTCCCAGCCGCCATATACTTCTCAATAAACGTTGACCTATTTCCATCTCCTCCGAGTTTCATTTTTCTTAATCTGACCAGACATGTTCCTAAAATCTGCATTCTTCGACATAAACCCAGACTTATTTCTGAAATTCTTCGGCACATTGCTGTTGTTATGATGATGATGGTGATGATGATGACCTTTCAGGTCAGGACATGGGGCGAAATGCTTCATACCGGAACGGTTCGAATCCATGTGCCCTTTGTAGTTGTAGTTGTAGTCCCCCGCACCGCCCCCTCCCCCCCAAAACCCTCGATGATGCGGGTGGCCACCGCCACCGCTCGCGTTGTTCACAGTGATGCTGAAGTTCTCCACCGTCGTCTTCTGTCGTTTCCAGCTCCTCCGCGGCGTCTGTCCCTCCTCCCTCGACCGCCGCTTTGTCCCCTGCCTGTGGCCGGCGTGCGGTTGCGAGTGTCCGCCCTCGTGACCCCAGTCCTGACCTCTCTCTTGACCCATCTCCCCCTGGTGATGCGAGTGGCCATCGTTGTACGAGTTGTTGTCACTGTACGGCTGAGCAATGTCCGCACCCCCCTGACCTCCTGAACAAAAGGAAGAAGAAAAAAACAGTGAGCTACATTACGAGTTCCGGCGCTTTGTTTTGCCAAAATAGAGCCTTAACTTTGGAAGGCTAAAATATATCGTCATCTTCGAAAACAATCCATTTAAGTCAAAATTTTGAGAATCGATTTTTACACCCGCCCAAAGCTCTAACAAAGATTTCAACATCACCAAAATGCAGTTTAAAGCTACGATCAAGGCTTACAATTTTCTTGCTTTTGAATAAGTCCTAATAGGAACAACATGTCAAAAAAAAACCCTCCTTTTTTGTCTCTGGTGTAAAACTTACCCAAACTGACTTAGAAGTGGATTGCTTACGACACCGGCGACAGGTGAAGGAGAGGCACAGTCACACAATAATGGTCAAGTCATCGCGCTTTATTGCAAGAACAAAGTAAGTAACAGTGACACAATACTGGCTACTTAGCTTTAGCGCAAGAAAAAATCAAGTGACAGTGACATTATATTATTGATCAGAACATTTGAAAAACATACAAAGAATCACATTAAATGCAGTCATTTGAAAAAAAAGGTACTTTATGCAAATGCTGTGACATGCTAGTTTTGATAACTGACAGGACAAAGGAGGTATTTTTTCTGTCCTGTCAGGAACTGAAACTAAACACATCGCAGAATTTGCATAAAGTACTTTTTTTTAATGACTGCCTTTAATATGATTCTTAATGTGACTTTCAATTGTTCTGATCATTTAAAGTTGAAATAAACTGATATATTGAATTACAGGGTTATCATTGTAAGAAAGTATAGCCCAAATGTCCATTCAATAACCACCGTTCAGTTACTGTGGAATAGTCCAGGACAGAAAGAAGGAAGAGAAAGAGACAATCATACAACACTGCAACAATAATCTGTACTAGACTAGTTCATCAAGCCTACCTGCCCGACTCTTTTTCCCTCTACTCCGATTCGACTTCGACTTCTTTTTCTTCTTCTGTCCATCTTTCGAATCTCTCCTCGTCTTCCGCCCCCGGCCTTTGACCTTGTCTCTGCTCCCTCCCTGATCCTCACAACCCTGTTGGTAGTCGCCGTGATCGTCTTCCTCCTCGAAGAAAATGTGCTGATTTGCCTTCCCCTCCTTCTTCTTCTTCTCATTCCGGCGCGGGTCTGGTTCGGGTCCCGTTCTGTCCGACTGCTGTTCTTGTTCAGACGACGCCAGACCCGCGTCGGATGTGTCTCTGAGGTGAGATGTCGGAGTTCTGTCCCCTGACTTCTCCTCTTTCTTTCTTCTTTTGGCGTTCGGTTCGGAACTTTTGCTCTTCTTTCCCTTCCGTTTCTTTTCTCTCACTTCCGGCTGGGGTTTTACAACGGGAGTTTCCAAAAGAGCTTTCTTAGCTCGACCTGAAACACGAAAACAACAACAAAAATCTATTATCATTTACAAGAAAAATTATCAATTTTTCAACAACTTACAAACAATTTGCCGATTGACCTTCCTTCAATCTCAACCCTGTTACTGGCGCTCTCCAATCTTCTGCTACGAGTCATACGAAAAAGATAATAATTGATACCCCTGCGACTTTGACATCTTTCAGGCAATCTATCCATAAACACTATTCCTACAGCCTCTCTTTAACAACCTTCAATATAACGACATCCTCTGTATAGCGACATGGTGCCCAGGTCCCGATTTTTTCCTTAAATATCATTAGTAATATTTTTGGTTGCCTCTCTACAAACGACATTTTTTTTCTGGTCCCGACAATGTCGTTATAGAGAGGCTGGCTGCACTGTACTTCAAGCCCCCACCGTCACGATCGAAACCGTTAAAGAGGCCGGCTGCTTCAGTTTATCCGGGCTGAGTCAAATACAGCATCCCACCAAATATGTGGAGATTCGCAACAAGAAAACCTGCCCCAGTCTGGATTTCTCTACACATTCACTCTCAATCCTTTTCAAACCAGGAAAGAAATGTCTCCGTTTCCCAAACCTAGAATTACAAAGTTCTATCTGCTCAGTACCTAGTTTTGAGAAATTTGACGTAAAAAATGTTGAGTTTCACACCATATCAAGCTTTTTCAAAAGCAATTCTTTAAATGCCAGGATAACAACATCCAATTATCTCGTGATTTTTAATAGAGCAGACGAAGCATTGGGTTTCTGATCTCGTAACAACCAAAAATTTAAGATGGATAGAACTGGATAATTCTTTAGTTTTATGAAGTGTTTTATCAATCAATCAATGAGCTGAGGAGGGGAGATCAATCCATAATCTTCCAACTTAGAACACAACATGTACCCCTCAACCAACATCTCAACCGAATCGGAGTAAAGCAGTCTGCTGCCTGCCCACTATGTGACTACCCCTCAGAGACAGTGGAACATCATCTGTTCTTCTGTAGAAAACTGACTGATTTAAGGGGATGTTTCCTTCCCAAGCTACCCCACACATCGAACTGCCTCTACTCCTCAAAACAACAATTAGAACAGACATGCAGCTATTACCGAATGGCATCATGCAGAAGAGTTAACGCTCAGATGCTACTGGATCGCTAACAACAACAACATTTAAGTGTTTTACAGCACTTGCAACAAAATACGGTCATATGAGTGCCGAAGATTAGAGGTGTTACAAGAGAGTAACAAACACAAAAACAGGAGGAGAGACAAGGACGATAAATGTTTGATAGGAAAGAAGGAGCAAGCCACACCAGAACACCCACTAACCACACATAAATAGCGATTGGTCAATCATTATCAAAAAGGAGAGAGAAATATTGTACCCTGTTTGTGTCCCTCGCTAGACTTGCGTCTCCGTTCTGGCGACCGGTCAAAACTGCCGCCCCATCCCATCTGACGATGCAGCTCCCTGCCAGCATGGCCTTTGTCGTCATACTTGGCGATGAACGGGTAGCTCGGAGGTACAAAGCGATTGAGTCGAGACTTCTCACACTCCTGCCGACACAAAATAAAATCAGATTATTAATAATTAATTTAACCCTATCCGTACGTCCTGGGGTCATTTTGTACCCCCGGCGTTGTATTCTTCACATTTTAGATTTCTTCCAGTATGAAGATCTCTTTGAAACTTTCAGTGCTTCTCAAAAAATCATTTTGACAGTGAAACTTTCAGTGCTTCTCAAAAAATCATTTTGACAGACTGCTATGCAAAGCGTACGGATCATATTGACGAGTAAATTTCCTCTTTGAAAGTGGTGGCACAGAGTTCCCCATGTCGTATGGACACGATAGTAAAACAAGACGTACGGATAGGGTTCATTAAGAACATTTTTAACATCTTTTTGATCAGTGGAAGAAGGTACAACAACATGCGATAACAATCATTTAGTGTGAGGAAAAAGTGAAACAAACAAGACACAAACAGAGGGAACAGAAGAGAAGAAAGACCTAGCAGTGACACCCTCCAATCATCCACTTCTTTTTTTTTTAAGTTAGTTTTAGTAGAGGTTTTAAGGCGCTTGCAACTGCATAAGGTCATATGAGCGCCAGAAGATTAGAGGTGTTACAAGAGAGGAACAAACATAAAAAAGAAGAAGGGGAGATAAGGACAATAGATGTCTGATAGGATACAAGAAGCAAACCACACCAGAGCACCCGCCAACCACCGACGCCATCCACTTCAGAGTTGCCAAAACCGACTTCCTCAAGCGAATAAAAACCAAACCCACTCATTAATCAACACGATTCAAATACAAATATCTTGGTTGATTCTTTACAGTTTATAGTAAGTAAAAGAAAAGGAAGACGGGCAAGAGTGGGTGAATTTTAGCAAAGAGACTTATACAGTATAACACAGGTAGCTCGAATTCGTCAGGACTGGCCTCGGTAGTTCAAGTGATCCTCCGTTCAAAGGACATCTTACAAAGAAAAAGAAGAGAAAAAAAATGAGGACCAAAGGCACAGTTCGACGGATGCATGATTTCCAGTCTTCTGTGTTCGACCTACCCGTGTTGTACTGTAAACTACAAAACTAGCCTTCCTCAGTGTCAACCAGGGGGGCTCTCGTGGCCTAGAGGTTAAGGTGTTGGCCTCTCATTCAAAGATCCCATGTTCGAATCCGGGTAGCGACCAAAAAATGTTCTTCTCTAAAATTGTCTCCTTTCACCTCCTTTCCTGCTCTCTAGCAATGTTCTGTTGTCTGCTTTTTTTTCCACTTTCTGCCCCCACCTCGTCACCTCCTTCGCCCCCTCCTCTGGGCTCCTGACTCTTTCTGCAGCCTTTCTACTGCTACTCCTTGGCTCCTCCTCACTGCTGTCTTTCTACCACACCTCTGATCTTCTGGTAGGAAAGATCTACACCTAGCCTTCTCGGACAAGGGCGAGAAATCTCGGAGGGCCCGTGTGCAAGTTGCGCACGTTAAAGACCCCTTGGTGGTCTAAAATCGATAAGAGTAGGCTTCGGCCGCCAC
>NW_004797919.1:383717-385047 GCF_000002075.1 Aplysia californica | reverse complement strand
AAGCCACACCAGAACACCCACTAACCACACATAAATAGCGATTGGTCAATCATTATCAAAAAGGAGAGAGAAATATTGTACCCTGTTTGTGTCCCTCGCTAGACTTGCGTCTCCGTTCTGGCGACCGGTCAAAACTGCCGCCCCATCCCATCTGACGATGCAGCTCCCTGCCAGCATGGCCTTTGTCGTCATACTTGGCGATGAACGGGTAGCTCGGAGGTACAAAGCGATTGAGTCGAGACTTCTCACACTCCTGCCGACACAAAATAAAATCAGATTATTAATAATTAATTTAACCCTATCCGTACGTCCTGGGGTCATTTTGTGCCCCCGGCGTTGTATTCTTCACATTTTAGATTTCTTCCAGTATGAAGATCTCTTTGAAACTTTCAGTGCTTCTCAAAAAATCATTTTGACAGACTGCTATGCAAAGCGTACGGATCATATTGACGAGTAAATTTCCTCTTTGAAAGTGGTGGCACACAGTTCCCCATGTCGTATGGACACGATAGTAAAACAAGACGTACGGATAGGGTTCATTACTTACAAATAATTCATGCCACAGAGAGGTGGAAAAAAGTACAACAACATGCGATAACAATCATTTAGTGTGAGGAAAAAGTGAAACAAACAAGACACAAACAGAGGGAACAGAAGAGAAGAAAGACCTAGCAGTGACACCCTCCAATTATCCACTTCTTTTTTTTTTTTTTTTTTTAGTTAGTTTTAGTAGAGGTTTTACGGCGCTTGAAACTGCATGAGGTCATATGAGCGCCAGAAGATTAGAGGTGTTACAAGAGAGGAACAACCATAAAAAAGAAGAAGGGGAGATAAGGACGATAGATGTTTGATAGGATACAAGAAGCAAACCACACCAGAGCACCCGCCAACCACCGACGCCATCCACTTCAGAGTTGCCAAAACCGACTTCCTCAAGTGAATAAAAACCAAACCCACTCATTAATCAACACGATTCAAATACAAATATCTTAGTTGATTCTTTACAGTCTATAGTAAGTAAAAGAAAAGGAAGACGGGCAAGAGTGGGTGAATTTTAGCAAAGAGACTTATACAGTATAACACAGGTAGCTCGACTTCGTCGGGACCGGCCTCGGTAGTTCAAGAGATCCTCCGTTCAAAGGACATCTTACAAAGAAAAAGAAGAGAAAAAAATGAGGACCAAAGGCACAGTTCGACGGATGCATGATTTCCAGTCTTCTGTGTTCGACCTACCCGTGTTGTACTGTAAACTACAAAACTAGCCTTCCTCAGTGTCAACCAGGGGGGCTCTCGTGGCCTAGAGGTTAAGGTGTTGGCCTCTCATTCAAAG
>NW_004797919.1:370282-383447 GCF_000002075.1 Aplysia californica | reverse complement strand
CGGGCAAAATTCAAAATTTCCTACTAACTGAAAATATTAGGCGTGTCCCGCGCGCTCATATGACCTTATGCAGTTGCGAGCGCCGTAAACCACTTACCAAAAACAAAAAAGTGTCAACCAGAATCAAAAAAGCAAAAATTTTGTGAGAAGTAACTTACGTATCCCATATGGCCGTGTCTACCGCAGTTGTAACAAAAGTTGACGTCATTCGGCGGCCGGCTGTCTCTTTTCTTCGGCTTCAGCAGCCCCGGCTCCACAGTCAGGTAAAACTGTCTCCACCGATCTGGGCACATCTGAAAACATTTGGTGGATCGTTAGCCACAGCGTGAAAGTTCTGGATGGAAACTTCTTACTTCTCAATAAATAATACTAACAATGGAGAAAAAAAAACAACCTACAGCTACTTTAATTGACAAAGAAGATATCATATCCCAACACTTTTCATTGCAGAATATCTCAGTAATTATAGAGTATCATATTTTAGTTTGGTTTTAGTAGGAGTTTTACGGCACTTGCAACACAATAAGGTCATATTATAAGTGTCGAAGATTAGAGGTGTTACAAGAGAGTAAGAAACACAAAAAAAGAAGGAGGAAAGATAAAGACAATGGATGTTTGATAGGAAAGAAGAAGCAAACCACACAAGAACACCCGCCAACCACCCACTTTTTGATTCTGAAAACTTCTCACTTCTCAATAAATGACAACTATGGAAAAAACAACCCTTGGGAGGTTTTAATTGACAAAGAAAATATTAGATATCAACACTTTTCATTGCAGAATATCTCAGTAATAAAAGAGAATCATATTCACATAATAAAAGAGGACGTCTAAAAGTACAGAACACAATTTATCAGAGGTGCCGGCTGGCTCGGAAAAAAAAATTCCTGTTGATCTTTTTGGACTTGCCGAGACACACGTGGTGAGGGGAATCAACATTTACAATTCAGACTGTCAAATAAATCTTGAATTTAAGATTTATTCTAAAGTAAAGTGCAAAAATTCTGACAATTTTTAAAATCTGAGAGGTCAGCTGCTGACAATTTTGCGCTTATCTGGTCGATTCTGACCGGGACAACCGAGCTCAAGAATGTCCCACTGAGGATTCAAACTACAGACGGCTTTAGTTTTAGTTTTAGTTTTAGTAAGAGTTTTACGGCACTTGCAACACAATAAGGTCATATAAGTGCCGAAGAATAGATGTGTTACAAGAGAGTAACAAACACAAATAAGAAGTCTCAGTTTTAGTAAGAGTTTTACGTCACTTAAAACACAATAAGGTCATATACAAAAAAAGTAGGGGAGATAAGCACAATAAACATTTGATAGGAAAGGAAGAGCAAACCACACCAGACAGCTGCTTACGACCCTTGTCTTTTTTTTTTCCGAAATAGTTTTGTCTTTTTCAACACCATAATGTCATATCAGTGCCGAAGATTTATACGTGTTACAAGACAGCAAAAAACAGATAAAAGAAGGATAAGAGATAAAGAGACAATAGATGCTTAATAAAAAAGAAAGAGCAAACCACCCCAGAGCACCCCCCCCCCCCAATCCACCCGCTCTCCTAGTCTAACATGACATCAATTGGTCGCTTTTTTAAGCACAAAGTGGGCTATCCCAAAAAATGCTCTTTTGAGAAAATCGAAGGTGAAGTTTTAGGACCCGTGTTCAGTTTTCAGTTTCTTTAAAAAACAAGGAGAGTTTTTTTATAACCAAACAAATATACACACCAATGAAACCAAACTTCTCCTACAGGTAGGGCAATGCCCACTTTTGGTGTAGGTCAAGATTCCTGGAAAACCCTGAAACCCGTGCTAGCCAGCTTGTCCTTAAAAGCCACCAATTAAGCTACCAACACACCTAACCAGGATATAGTTCTGTCCCCAGTTTTATGCAAAACATTCTGAAATTATGCAAACTGAGCCCGAAAATGTGAAAATATTGCGATTCTGTTAATTTTAACAAAGAATGATAAAGGAAAATAATCAGAAATTATGCCCAAAAAATGATCAATTTTTGCTAAATTATGCGGGGCGCATAAAACCACGGGGACAGATAGTTTTACAATAAATAACAATCAAACGAAGACACAAACAAGATTCGAACCTCGGTGAAGTGCCCAGGAAGCCAGCACCTCCCGCATGGCTTAGTCGGGTCGCGCCACGGGCTCCGGCAGTCTCTTTGATTGTGACCGGGCTTGTCGCACCTGCGGCAGCAACTGGCGGGACACGTCTGGAACAGGTGTCCTTCCATGCCGCAGAACACGCACCGACGCTTCTGCAAGGTCATCGCAAAGTTTCAAGTTTTTTTAGTTCCATTTTTAAAACTCACATTTTGAGTTTTAGTTGTTAATAAGCGTTTTCACGGCACTTTCAATATAAGAAGGTTATATACGTGCCAAAGATTGTTTCAGTAAGAGTTTTACGGCACTTGCAACACAAGAAGGTTATATAAGAGCCAAAGATTAGAGGTGTTACAAGAGAGAGTAACAAACACAAAGAAGAAGGAGGGGAGATCAGGACGATAGATGTTTGATAGGAAAGAAGGACTACATCAATTCAGATTTGTTTATTCAAGCAAATCAAAGCACATCCACACAATAATGGTCATTTAGTGCTGGAAAAGGGTCAGACAGGCAGACAGAAATAGCAGACGGAAAGTAAAGAAGTAGGACCTACCAGTGGCGCCTTCCGGCCACTCAAAGACATCTGACTAGTAGGTGTGAGGGGAAAAAAATCATAACAACATAATAACAGCCATCTACTGAAGGGAAAAATGAAATTATCTAACTAAATTGCATACAACCTGACAGAAACTGAATTCAAGTAAAAAATAAAATGACACTCTATACATATCTTATCAGGGCTCTTCGATCGGAAAAAGAAAAAAAAATTCAGAGAGATCCAATTTTATCGAAGTACACATCAGTTTAGTTTTAGTAAAGTTTTATGGTCCTCACAACTGCATAAGGTCATATGAGCGCCAAGGGGTGGATGTCAACAGAGAAGTCTAAACGGGGAATCAGGCTTACTCTGCTCACCTCTCTAACCTCAAAAGCACAACCAGTTCACAAGAAAGTGACAAACAAACAAAAAAAGTAGAGAACATATTATGATAGGATGAAGAAAGTAAAAGCAGCAGTTCCCCCTATACTGTTCCGGCACAGTATGAGCATAACATTGATTCCACTGTGTATAAGAACATGTTAATATCCCCCTTTTGGGAATGTCCCAAAGACAACTTCAGTCAGTAGCACTGTCCTGGGGGGGGGGGGGGGGGGGGGGGAGTACTTGTCAGGTTTTGGTGACAGACCACAAATATCGCAGCACAAATACCACAGAGGCACTCACCGGAGGCTCGGGACAATCCCTGGACAGATGACCCTCCTCCTTACAGTTGCGACACTGGATCTTCTTGGGGCAGAAGTAGCGGCTCAGCGTGGTGGTGACCCGGTAGTGGTCCGCCTCGTTGACCTGCCAGTTGTCCACCTCCGGCTCTGTAACAAAGCAAGGAAATTACAAACAGTCAGAAACAACGCAAAGAAATAACAAACACATTAAAAAACAACGCAAAGAAATAACACTCATTCAGAAACAACACAAAGAAATAATTAACACAGTCAGAAACAACGCAAAGAAATAACAAACACATTAATAAACAACACAAAGAAATAACAAACACATTAAAAAACAACGCAAAGAAATAACAAACACATTAAAAAACAACGCAAAGAAATAACAAACACATTAAAAAACAACACAAAGAAATAACAAACTCATTAAAAAACAACACAAAGAAATAACAAACTCATTAAAAAACAACACAAAGAAATAACAAACTCATTCAGAAACAACACAAAGAAATAACAAACTCATTAAAAAACAACGCAAAGAAATAACAAACACATTAATAAACAACACAAAGAAATAACAAACTCATTCAGAAACAACGCAAAGAAATAACAAACTCACTCAGAAACAATACACACTCATTCATTAGTTAATATCAACATATTATATACCAATATTTTCAGTATGGTTTGTAGAATACATCTGTAATGTTCATTTATGAATTTTTCGACGTTGGTTCCTGTAAGAGACAATTATGCAACACAATTTTGATTGGATGCGGATAAAATTTGGAAATAAACAATTAATAATCTTTGATGAAACTCAAAAAATATGTTTGCACCTAGTCAAACGATACATCAAAATAACCATAAATGAATATAGAACTGGAAAATATTGAAAAGTTTGCAGTTATTTACCTACATTCCATAATATTTGTACATTTTGAACATAACATCCGATATTGAAAAAAATAATGTTTTTTTATAATCTTGAAAAACGATCACTAACAGAAAAAACCCACTCGTATGTTATATATGGAATTATTCAGAATTGCATTTGGAATAAACCTATACATGTCTGGAGTGGCACTTTTTGTGTAATTTCATCAAAAAGTAGAGGTTTTGGGGAGAAAAAAAATATTTTGACAATTTATTAGATCTAGATCTAGACCTAGATCTAGCACTCAAAAATATTGATTTCTCAATAACAGTGCACTGGCAATATGAGCCCAATCGTATCAATATTATAAAAAAGAGTCCTACATTTCTTTAGTGTGCAAAATAATGATAGACTTTGTTGTGTAAAATTACTAAAACTGGTGTCCGGGCTATAATTTTGGCATCGCGATAAAACAAAGTAAGATAAACTACGAAATCGCGTTTTAAAACTGAATCTAAATTTCCGATTTTCAGTGGAAATGCTTGACCCGGAAGTCAACATTATATTATGACCTTTATTTTAACATGGATATGTGGATTGGAATAGAATCAAAGCTAAAACTGAAGATCGGTTCTCGAGCCGCCGGGGGCGGCTTAGCGTACTGACGGCACTTTAGCCGCGCCGCCCCGCACGGCTCGGTGTAGCGAATGAGTTAAAAACCAAATAAATTTACAAATTTACTTAAATAAAAAGTCCAACTTAAAACTAATAATGAAAAAAAAAACTAAAAACCCTCGCTCACCTTCAACCTTGGGCTCTTTCAGTAAGTCGTTCAGATCTCCCTCGAGGTTAAACTCCAACTTGGGATCTACTAGAGACTCGTCAGCCTGATCCGCCCCCGACGAACTCTCCGAGTCGGTCGACGACGAAGTCTCCGCACTGTCATCTTCTTCCTCGTCACTCGAACTGTCGCTATCATCACCAGACGAAACTCCTTCTTCCTGTTTTACGTCCAACATGTCTTCTTCCTCCTCTTCTTCTTTAACCTCTCCTTCCTCCTCCTCTTCAGAATCTTCGTTTTCTGAAAGCTGTACTTCTCCTTCCTCCTTAACATTGTCTTCTTCTTCTGGTACCTCCCCTTCCTCCTCCTCCTCTTTCACATCTTCTTCTGATACCTGTATTTCTCCTTCTTCCTTCTCATTGTCTTCTAATACTTGTACCATTGCTTCTTTCTCCTCTTTCATATCATCTTCCACTACCTGCACCTCTCCTTCTTCCCCCTCCTCCTTCATATCATCATCTAACACGTGTATCACTCCTTCCTTCTCCTCTTTCACATCATCTTCTAATACTTGCACCTCTCCTTCTTCCCCCTCCTCCTTCACCTCTTCTACTACCTGCACCTCTCCCTCTTCCTCCTCCTCCTCCTCTTTTAAATCATCATCTAACACAAGTACCACTCCTTCCTTCTCCTCCTTCATCTCTTCCACTACCTGTACCTCTCCTTGCACCGGCACATTCTCACTGCCACTGTCAGACGACACATCACAGACCGCTGCCTCATCCTTGACGTCTTCCAACACCTGTACATCCTCCTCCTCCTCCCTAACATCATTCCCACTCTCAGAAGACACATCACAAACAGACGGTTCATCGACAAGAATTTCTTTTACATCGTCCATGTCATCGTCGATCGGCTTGTTTTCGACAGCAGCAGCGGCACCGATTTTTTCCCTTTTCACAGCTTTTTCTTCACAGCTTTCAGGACTTTGCCTATCCTCCTCAGGAGAACATGTGCTGGTGTTAACGCTATCACCCAAATTTGTTTCTGACTTTTTAGACGGCTTGGCGGGAACTGGGGAAAAATATAGGGGGAGACAGTATGAAAATACGAGTCTCATCCTTAGACGGAAAACATCACTACACATCTTTTTTAAAATCCCACTGGGGGTTTTTTCAACATGGAACATAGTCACTTCCAAAAAAAGGACCTATGATGACAAAGCACAAAAAATTTAAAACTAAAAAAAAAAAAAAATCACATCAAATTCTGTAACTTCATATTCGAAAATGAGGGTGACGTAAACAAGAGGTGCCAAAAGCAAGGGATTGTGGAACATGTTATAGGTATCTCATTTTTCACACTTTTACCACAAAGTCAAAGTTTGTGAAATGTATATATGTGAAGGGCTTTCTGCCTTTTGCTCACATGTATTAAAGTATGGTGCCTTGATGCATCTTCATTTGAAAAAGATAAAAGTTATAGTTAGTTTTAGTAGTTTTAGTAGAGGTTTTACGGCGCTCGCAACTGCATAAGGTCATATGAGCGCCAGAAGATTAGAGGTGTTACAAGAGAGTAACAAGCATAAAAAAGAAGGGGAGATAAGGATGATAGATGTTTGATAGGAAAGAAGAAGCAAACCACACCAGAGCTCCCGCCAACCACCCGCATAAAAGTTAAAAGTAATAAAAGGCAAGAACAAGAGAATTGTGAAACATAGTCCACACTGCCTGACAAACGTGCAGGAACAATTGACAACGGTTTCACAGACAGGAGATGTCATTTCACAAGACTCTCAAAGGCAAGTGATCACAAAAATTGAAAAATTGGTAAGAAAGTCATTTTCCATGTCATATTCTTCAAGAAAACAACACAGTGTATACAGAAAAATCTTCTGAAACATAAAAGTTCTAGTTCAATAAAGAGTTGTACGGCACTTGCAACACAATAAGGTCATATAAGTGACGAAGATTAGAGGTGTTACAAGGGAGTAACAAACACAAAAAAGGAGGAGGAGAGAGAAGGACGATAGTTTTTTATATAGGAAAGAAGGAGCAAACCACATCAGAGCACCCGTCAACCCCACCCATCAAACACAGAAGAAGAAAAAAGACAATTTTCTGAAACTGTCAAAACGAGAGATCATCACTCACCGGCGGCAGCTTTGCTCCCACTCCCCTGTATCGGAGAAATGCGGGACTTGCTCTTGAAAGACCTGAGCGGGGCCACCGACATGACACTCTCCTCGCTGTCGCTGTAGTCCGTGTTGGTGTCACTGTCTTGCCGGTACACGACGTTCAGCGTCTGCGGCTTCCGGAGACGGACCGGGGGCTGTCTGGGCCTCACGGAAACTTGCAGTTTGGTCACAGCTTTTTTGTCCTTCCTCGTCGGCCGCTCAGACTCGTCGGGCTTCGTCAGTTTGATGAACGGCCCTGGCTTAGGGAACTCTCTCTGGCCTCGGGCAGCCGGCGAAGCACCCCCGCGACTCTGGGGGGAACCATCGCTCGAAGACAACAGCGCCTGCAGTGTTTCATCTTGATCCAGCTCTTCCTCGTTCATGGCGGTAGCGGTGCTACTTCTTCTCCGAGCCATGAATCGAATCAGGCCCGCAGCACGGCTGTCGGTTACCTCCGAGTCTGGCACAGCGGGTGGTTCTAGTGTCACAGGCAAGCCCAGCGATTCCACGTCGAGTCGTGTTAATTTGATGAAGCAAGATTTTAATTTTACGGAAGACTTCTTCGTCTTCACAGAGGGCTTCTTCGTCTTCACAGGGGACTGCTTTGTCTCTTTAGTTACAGAGGACGGCTTTGTCTTTAGAGAAGCCTGATTTTTTTCTTTCTTTACTGAAGACTGCTTTGTTTTTTCAGAGAACTGCTTTGCTTCTTTATTAACAGAAGACTGTTTTGTGTCTTTATTCACAGAAGACTGTTTTGCTTCTTTATTCACAGACGACGGCTTTGCTTCTTTATTCACAGATGACGGTTTTGCTTCTTTATTCACAGATGACGGTTTTGCTTCCTTACTTACAGAAGACTGTTTTGTGTCTTTGTCTTTATTTACAGACGACTGTTTTTCTTCCTTACTTACAGAAGACTGTTTTGTGTCTTTATTCACAGGCAACTGCTTTGTTTCTTTATTCACAGACGACTGTTTCGTGTCTTTATTTACAGACGACTGTTTTGTGTCTTTAATTACAGACGGCTGTTTTGTGTCTTTAATTACAGACGGCTGTTTTGTGTCTTTTTTCACAGATGCCTGCTTAGATTCTTTCTTCACAGATGCCTGCTTAGCTTCTTTCTTCACAGACAACTGCTTTGCTTCTTTCTTCACAGACAACTGCTTTGCTTCTTTATTCACAGACAACTGCTTTGCTTCTTTATTCACAGACAACTGCTTTGCTTCTTTATTCACAGACAACTGCTTTGCTTCTTTATTTACAGACTGCTTTGTTTCCTTTTTTACAGACGACTGTTTTGTGTCTTTATTCACAGATGCCCGCTTTGAGTCTTTATCCACAGAAGACTGTTTTGCTTCTTTATTGACAGACGACTGCTTTGTTTTTACAGAGGACTGTTTTGTCTTAGCAGAGGGCAACTCTTCATTTACAGAGGATAGTTTTGTCTTCTCAGAAGACCGCTTTGTCTTAAGAGAGGGCCGCTTCGTCTTTTCACGTGGCAACTCGGCAGTTACAGGGGGCGCCTCCGGGGGTACGGGCGGCAACTCCTCTGTCTCTGTAGGTAGGGACTCGGGCTTTACTAGCCCCGACTCTGGCTTCATAAACGTCCAGTTTATCTCCAAAGGCGGCAACTCTTCCTTCACAGGCGGCAAATCTGTCTCTGTAGAGGGTAGCTGGGTCCCTATGAGGGGAACATCGGACCCTACAGGAGGGAAGTCTATGTCGATGCACACGGGCTCCGAGTCAGCCGAGATGCCCTCCAGTTTCAAAAACGGAAGTTCCGATTTCACGGGCAGGGTTTCCACTTCAGTGAGCAAGCAGTCGTCTTCTGGGACGACGGCAAACTCTGTCTTCACAGGCAGCTTCTCCGACTTTTTCTTGACCGACACTTTGTGTTTGGGCGTTCTGTCAACCACAAAATAACCACCGTGACGCTTCTTCTTCGAAATCCGCGATTTACCGACGGTTTTCTTGACATGGCTCCGCCGCTTCGACCTTTCGTCCGCGCTGTCGTTCTCTTCGCTAGCAGATGAGTTAGTGCTCTCCGACTCCGACACCTTGATCACGTCGGGAATCGGGGAGGAGAACTGGTGCTCAAAAAGTGTGATTCTCCCACTCCTGCCGAGCCCGTCGATGTGAGCCAGCCAGGGGTCCTCTGAGCCTGCGGCATGGTCGAAGTGTATCTGGCTGTACAAGGCCACCTCCAGCTCTTCCTGATCCACGCTGTCATCGTCAGACGAACCGCACTCACTCTCCATGTCCACGTCCATCCCAGCCCCTCAAAGTCAGTCTGCTTGGGGGCACAGCTAGAAAAAACAACCCAAAACAAAACAAAAATATAATAAATATACACAGAAACATTACTTGTTATGTGGGTACAACAAAAAATGTAACATTAAGGGATCCATTCCAGTGCACCTTAACACAATACACCCTAAGGGTCTGGACGGGAAGTCCATTGTTAGATCCTAAGCAAGGGGAAGGAACCCACCTCCCGTGAATACATGCCTTTAAAAAAACACATTTCAAAAATACTAAACAAATTCCAAAAATCCTGAAAAAATAAAAGTTAAAACGTATAATGAATGTAGTTTCAGAAAAATATAACTTTATACTTTATTAGACCTGCATGTGAGCCTCAACCAGATTGTCTGAAAATTTTGCGCAACCCCCCCCCAAAAAAAGCCTTTGTGGGTGTCATAAGGAAGGACATCCGGGTAATGAGCGACCACCCCAACAAACACAATAAAGAAGAGACCTAACCCTAACCCTACCCCCAAAAAGAACCTGCAACGGGCCTCATGTAAAAAGGCCAAAACAAGTCCTAAATGAAAAAAAAAATTTTTAATTGAAAAACCACACTCCAAAACAAACAAGGAGCATAGATCTAGATCTATATTCTAGATCTATATGGCTTACACATCTACATTGCTTTAGGGTTTGATACAATAACACAATAGAATTGGAATATGAATCCTCCATCTATCTAGATCTAGTAATCTAAATAAATCTAGATCTAGATCTTGTAGAACAAGTGAATAGGAATATAGGCCATGAACTAGAAATCCCCATCCGATTCCGAACAGAGGGACTCAGCCGAGTCTAGATTCTAGATCTAAATAAATAAATAATTCACGCACCTGATGAAATGCTTATTTTTACCAATATTAATATTACAGCACAACCTATGATAGGGTTTGACACAATAGAATTGGAATCTGAATCCTCCATTGAGGTCTATAATGATCTATATAAATCTAGATTCTAGATCTATATTCTAAAAGAACAAGAGAGTCAGACTTGAATGAATCCACACGATCTGAACAATTGAATTAGTCAACAAACTAAATTCAAAATGGCCGCTCGAGCACGAAACAAAGTAGATAATTTAAGTTGTCGTCCTTTTTCGTATTCGCATTTCTACTTAGGTTCCGCCAATTATGTCGGAAACGCCGACGTCGGCACAAAAACGAAAGTGCCGACGAAGCCGACGGGAGAAAAAGGGGTCGCTGGGAGTCGGCCAGGCCTCGCACTACGCACATTGACTGATACAGGCGGGCCTAGCGATAGCATCGGCCGGTTCGCGGGTCGGGTCGCGATTGTCGGATTTCAGACGATTGTCGGCAAACATGCAGGTCTACTTTATGTATGCGCAAACTGTTGGAAATGTTCTAACTTTAGTTCAATCGGGGTGTCCGACCCGTCACTCTCACTCTCAGCCTCGCGGTAGGGCCCTAGATCTAAATTCTAGGTAAATTTTTACTTTCACTCCCGCACACAGATGCGCTGTTTCAGGGGTCAAACTGCTGTACTGTTTGCTGCAGATCACACATAAAGCCACTAAAACTGTCGCAAATCAATTATTTTCAAGACAATTTCAAATCTAACTGTAAAATATCAAATTATAGGTAAAAACAGGGGGACATGCCCCCCCTGTAACCCCCCAGATTTTCTTTTACCCCAGTGGGGCAGGCCCCCCTGGAACCCCCCGATTGGTCCAAAGCATGTCTATCTCGGTTAAAAACAATAAAATATTTCAAAAACTATTAATTAGACCATTTGTGACGGAAATGAAGTTGATATTCGTGTTCAGCGCATCAATATTTAGTAGAAAATAGACAACTGGTAGCTGAGAGTGAGACGGGAGGGAAAGTAAAAAAAATACCAAATTCTAGATTTTCTACGTCTGATCAATCTGAATAGCCCCACTCTTGCAACAGCGTTTTCATCAAAATCTAGATCTAGGCTAGCCTTAGCCTACACTTTGGTGTAGAACCAACACAGGCCATTCTAGAAGTAGACTAGAAGGTCACAAACGCACACAAACTCAAGCAGAAATTCACGTTATATTGGGGAACATAATCGGGGGACGGGGGTCAGGAGAAGACACACACAAACACACACACACACAGAGGACAGAGGGACAGAGAGGCGAACGCACAACACTGAGCACTCGAGCAATCTAGATCTACTACCCACCAACGCAAAAGAGCTCCAATTTACTCGGTGGCAATTGACAAAAAGTCAATTTTTGTCAATTGCCACCGCGTCACTCGGTGGCAATTGACACTACCAAAAAATAAACCAAGGCCAAGGCTAAGGCGCTAAGGACAAGGTGTGAATTCTTTTTTAACGTTTACTTTCATTTTGCATTTCATTCTTATTACTGGATGGAAATCATTAAAATAAGAATATGACTAAGACTAAAAGTAGGTAAGGCAGTGTGAGATAAAAGTTGTAATTTGATTAGATTCTACTTCAACTTCAAGCAAATATGTAATTGTGAATCATTGTCAATCAGAGTCAAACATGTTCTTATCTTCTTCTCTGTTATGGCTTGTGGCATGGCGAGTCTGAGAATCAATCCTGCAACACAAAGGTTAAAAACTAAAATCAACCAAGATCTAGATCTAATACTTACATTTAAATGAAAACTGAATAACAATGCACGTTTTGATAGTTTTACCGACGTTATCTATCTCACAGTACTGTGGTCTGTCCCAATGTTTTGTGTCTCTACCACGCATCACGTTGAACAGAATCAGCAACAACGAGCATCATTATACAGGGGAGATAACCGCGGAAGTAGATTGGTTTCGTATAATTAGTGTTTCGTGGTCTTACTTGTACATTCGTAGTTTATTTTAAACATTTTTTTTTAACAATCACAGTCACAGTAAATGAATGGAGAAAAATGGAAAGAAATATCTCTTGTATTTATCTTCATTGGAATGCTTGGATAAAAATTACTTGAACTTGTACAAAACAGGCAATGTTCATAATCTTCTTTGTATGGTGAGATTCATATAAATGATAAAGTCAGGCCAGATCTATTCACGTATTGTTACATTGTACTGTTATTGATCTCGATTGTAATTCTTCTCCAAGTCTCCTTCGTGTTTTCTCCTGGCCACCTTGTGCCATCTGGTGTCGGGCAGAGAGCAACTCAAGCCAGTCAAAGATCAATGTCACTGGGCATGAGTGCACAGTACATGTTACTGTCCCCGTGGTTTTATGCACCCCGCATAATTTAGCAAAATTTGATCATATTTTGCATAATTTTTTTATTATTTTCCTTTATTATTCTTTGTTAAAATTAACAGAATCGCATAATTTCACATTTTTCGGCTCAGTTTGCATAATTTCTGAATTTTTCTTGCTTAAAACGACAGGGACAGATGTTATATATAATATAGTACTTGTATCGCCCACGCCAGTCGGCAAGGCACCGGATGATGATCCTACCATCGTACAGGTTCCAGTAAGCACTCACCTTGACAGTGTCATTGGACGGTACTGGTACTGTATTACATTATACCAGTGAGCCTGAGATATATTATAATTTTATTTCACTTTTCATTGTGATTTAATTTTAAAAAGAACAAGTCTAAGTGCTCCCTGGCAGCTCACAAACCACATGACCAGTGCAACATATTGACTTTGATTGGTACGAGTCAGTATGAGTACATGTACGAT
>NW_004797919.1:364121-370182 GCF_000002075.1 Aplysia californica | reverse complement strand
GTGTGTGTGTGTGTGTGTGTGTGTGTGTGCGCGTGCCTATATGTATGTGTGAGTGTTTGTGTGTATGTGTGTGTGAGTGTGTGTGTATGTGTGTATGTGTGTGTGTTTGTGTATGTGTCTGTGTGTCTGTGTGTGTGTATGTGCCAGTGAATATGCTTTGCCATAAGTCTGAATCAGGTCTCATCTCCTTAACAGAAAACAATGGAACGAAGCAGTTCTCATAACAATATGGAGTATCTATTCTTCTTTGATTTTGTTAAAATATCATCGTTCGAGTAGGCAAATGATGTTAGAATAGAACTATAATCGAAAATGTAAAGACTGCATCTCAAGTTGGAAAAGAGGATGGAGCATGAGCTCATAATTGACCATACGATTAGTGCAGCGTGCTTTGACTTTGATTGTTATGATTCGGGGGTGGGGGCAATACGTTCTCCTTTTTTTTTTTGCCCAGCTCAGCTCCCAATATAATTCTAAAGCATGTCTTACTTGTCCGCTGTATTGGGGTCACTGCAGTCGGAACATGTCCATCTCTGCTCCCCCCCCCCCCCCCCCCCCCCCCCCCTCCCTCTTCAGGATCCATAATATCCCAGAGTCTAAAGCATGTACGTTGTGCATGTATTTAACGCGTACATTTTGAATGTTTGTCCTCTTGGAAAAGTAAGCATAATTGTCTCTTTTGAATTTGGAGACGGGCCACCCCCTTCTGAGACAAAGAGAAGGCAGATTTTTTTTCTCTTGCATCGTCCGCCCAGCCTCGCTGCCACGTCTCCAGTTGTTCAAAGATACAAAACGTTCCCTGTGACATCTTTAGGAGCGGACTCTTTCACATTTTTCAAGAAATTTTACCATGCAATAATACTTGTACATATGCATCTTCATCTATTATATTACATGTATGTACATGCATCCTTTTTCTAGGCCTACTCTTGTGTCTTTTTGTGTGACCAAAGTACGTACGTGGGTTTTGTGTACTATTAAAAACTTAAACTGTTCAAGAGACCACCTCAATCTCCAGGACAATTACCTGTACAGAACACTCCCCACCCCTTGTGTTTTGTGAAAAAAACCCAAAAAAAAACCCAACTATTTATTACATGTAGTATGACACTGTCAAAAGGACAGCCTGCCTAAGAAAACAACCACTTATCGCTCGTGCAGAGGTGGTTGTGTTGGACAGGTTCGACTGTATCCCCCCCCCCCCTGTTTTGATTGTGTCAAGGAACCAGTTTTCATGAATTACATGTATTCTTAATTCTTTCAGAAGAAAGAAGTTTGCTCTCCTTTGTTGAGTTCACTGCCATGGTATCTTTAGTAGCCTTCTACAGCATATCACACTTAAGCTCATATGAGATTAAACTCATTAAAAGAGTTGTTATTCATATCGTCATAGTAGTAGTAAAGCCATTCATTTAATTTGCTTTCTACCTTCTTGACATCTTTAACTTTAACCATTACCACAGATTCCTGTCTGGGCCTACATCTCAAGTGTACTAAAACTGTACTGATTGCTGCTGCTTCTTCAAGCATCATCATCATTGCCTTTCTCACTCTGCACCAGGGTGTGTAGGCCACGAACAAACACTTTCCTGTTTCCACCTTTCTCTATCCTGGGCTAGCCTCTTAAATTGATGTTATTCTATGTCTTCTCACTTTTCTGTACATCAATTTCTGTGATTCTTCTCCAGGTTCCGTTCAGTCTTCCCCTTGATCTTTTACCCAGTGGATTCCAGTCCAACACTGTCTTTGTAATGCAGCTGCCTGATTTCCTGAGAGTATGTCCAACCCATCGCCACCGCCTTCCTCCTACTTCATCTCTTCAAGCAACTTGATAATAATACTGTCCCCTACACAGCTTTGGGGAAATATCAATGCTCATAGATTCTTGAACGTTGCTTCTTTTCTTTATAAGTTATTGTACCCTGCCAAAGAGTTTTCGACTTTTCATCGCCATAGAAAGACATTCTAATTCTGTTTTTGTAGTTGACATCTTAACTACAGAAAGTTGAGAAATTCTTTTAAAAAATTATTCAGTTCCACGTAACCTTTTAAAAAAAACTGTCACCACTAGCAAGATTATCTCTTGTTTTTTTAAATATGAAATAATACATGACAGCGACATGAACATACATGTATCTTGTATGGTGAACACCTCTGATTCCCCTTCTACTTCTACATCTTAAAAAAAAAAAAAATTCTTTAAATGTAGCATTCAAAGAGGTGATCACCTAACTCAACTGGTTCGATTCCAGGCTTTCACAGACATTATAGTTTATTAATCGGATGAAGACTTATTTTATTTCCGAAATTTTGAACACTCACAAACATGGTGTAAGATCAAGCTTGTAACATTTAATATACATGTATAATGAGTACATGCATGTACATGTACTACTTTTCCCAAGGAAGGCCATCATAATAACATTCACCAAATCTCGTGTTAAAACGCTTGCTGATTACAGATTTAAGCTTTTAAAAAGCATATTTACATAATAAGGGTCATTTAGTGCAGGGAAAAAGGAAGATAGAAACAAGGGGAATAGTAAAGAAGCAGAACATACTACAGTAATATTAATAAAAGCAGTATGTGTAGTGAACTCCAACTCCAACGATTTTCTTCTCCTTCACAATGTTTTAGTTTTTAATAGTCCACTCTGCTTGAGCTGAACTTCGGCAACTCCAACGATTTTCTTCTCCTTCACAATGTTTTAGTTTTTCCACTCTGCTTGAGCTGAACTTCGGCAACTCCAACGATTTTCTTCTCCTTCACAATGTTTTTTTAGTTTTTAATAGTCCACTCTGCTTGAGTTGAACTTCGGTTAAGTTGACCTTTCTCTTGGGTCCCACCACCTTTTTCTTTACAACAGATCTCAACAGTTGTGAGTTAGGTGGAACTTTGGATGTGTTGATCTTTTTTCACTCCCTCAGTGCCATTAACTCATTCGCAGTTGACTATAATAATAATAGTAGGTTTTATGGCCCTTGCAACAACATTTGAAAAACAAGTACCTAAGATCAGTAGAGACATTGCTAGAGAGTAGGCCAAGTCTAAGAAAAGGAGAGATGAGGACGATAGATGTTCCATAGTAGATATAGTAGATAGGAAAGGGAGCAAACCAGACCACAGCACCTGCCAACCACACACTCTTCCCACCAGTTACCCTTGAGCCTGAGTTAGCAAGAGGAAACAGAAACACATACATGTAGGCTACTGTCTTTCTGTAGGGTACCCAAGGGTTATTTTTGTTGTCTCCATCAACACAATGTATAATCAGGCACAGATAAATATGTCGGGATTGATAAATTTCTGTCCCTGTCTTTTTATGCAAGAAAAATTATGAAATTATGCAAACTGAGCCCAAAAATGGGAAATTATGCGATTCCGTTAATTTTAATAAAGAATGATAAAGGAAAATAATGAGAAATTATACCAAAAAATGATCGAATTTTGCTAAATTAAGCGGGGTGCATAAAACCATGGGGACAGAAATTTGTACATGTTAGTTCTTCCTCATTATCTGATAACCAAAAATCAACATGGCAGTCAGGCCGAGTCAGGGAAAGGCAAATTGTACGAGCCAGAGCCATCAGTGATTTTAAATTTTCAGTGTTGGCGTTATTTGTGCCTGCCGACTAGCCTACAACATTCAGGAGGTCAAGTGACAGTGGCTTCCATCGATCCTGCCTGTTGTCAGGGCTAGCCTGAGCTGAGTGGGACACACCAACTAAGTTCTTAGTGCACCAATCTAACCTATTAACATCTGCAGCAACAGCAAAGAGTTGATCCATTGCACCTCTGACTCCAGAGAGCCTTCTTTCTTAACCCTATCCGTACGCCCTGGGGTCATTTTGTACCCCGGGGGTTGTATTCTTCCCATTTTAGAATACTTTTAATATGAAGATAGATCTCTTTGAAACTTCTCAGTATTTTTCAAAAAATCATTTTGACAGACTGCTATGCAAAGCGTACGGATCGGATTACCGAGTAAATTTCCTCTTTGAAAAGTGGTGGCACAGAGTTCCCCCACGTAGTATGGATACCATAGTAAAACACGACATATGGATAGGGTTAATTCAGTAACATAATGCAGAAAGTAGGCTACACTTATGCTGAAAGTGACCAGATCTTATAGAGGAGGTATGTACACAACACCATGTATAAAAGTATCGGAGATCCAACTTAATAACCGCAACTCTAAAACATCTTTTCCCCCCGTCTTCCACGACTTGGAATACTTGTTTGTTGATTAAAGAGAAGCACAGCGTCACAATAATGGACACTTAGTGCTGGGAAAACGTAAAACAGACAGTAACAACAGAGGGAAAGTATAGAAGTAGGACCTAGCAGTGGCACCCTCCAATCACCCGCACTTGGAACAAAACTCAAGGCATAAAAGTAACAGCAGTTATCATCTATTTATGTACAGGCGTCAATAATACAGAGTGAGCAGAAATAATTTTTGATTTCGAACGAGTTTTACAGCACTTGCAATATGCAAGTGCCGAAGTTTAGAGATGTTACAAGGGAGTAACAAACACAAAAGAGGAGGAGACATAGGATGATAGATGTTTGATAGGAAAGAAGGAGCAGACCACACCAGAGCACCCGCCAAGCACTCACAAGTAAATTTTAGACCTTCCAGGCAACTATTACCATCATTAAACACAAAGCAAAACCAAGGAAGAAATTTGACCGATTTCATTTTATTGATGAAAAAATTAAAGATTACATCATTGAAGAAAACTATTACCTTAACAAAAGCAATAAGGACAGAGACAAGGACACCGATGATTTTTTCTACAGAAATGCAACATAACCTGTACGGAACCGGGAACAGACCTGAAAAATAGCCTACCAATATGAACAACGGCAATGAAATGTCACACGTACACACAGACGAAATACTCACGACGGAGTACGACGGGCAAACAGATGATGAACGACGATACTCCAAACCCAATTTATGCATCATCTCTAGCAAACAATTATTCATGCTAAATTCACAGATTAAAATCAGTCTAATAAGATGAAGATAAATAGAATAAAAACAAGAGAGTTATTAACCAACCGATTTATCCGTCCACACTTTCAACTGATAAAACAACCCTACACAAGAGGTGTATTATTGGAAAAAAACAACAACCCAACAGGATAAAGGCGAAGAAGTCTGTGCGTTATTTACACAAGATTTGATTGCAGCTGTACCAGTCAATCACAGGAACTCTCTCTCTCTTCACACCCAATCAACCTACTACGCAGGAAGATTCGGGTGCTCACACGCGCGATATTTCGCTACTAAACGGTCGAGAGCGGTGGTGACGAGATATAGATTTCACTAGATGTCCACTGTCCACCGTGGGTGCGATCTTCAAATGGTGGCAGGCAGAATTCAGGGGCAGTGTCAGGTCTTTCTCCTTTTCCTTTGTTCTCTAGAAAGTCTCGAGGCAGCGCTTCTGATTACTCTTCCACGATCTTTTCTTCCACTTTGACCAAAAACTCAATAATTTCCTCGGTGAAGTTGTCTCCCTGGTTGTGAAGTTCGTCCGTGTCGATGCCTGAAACAAAACAAAAGGAAGGGGGGCAATAAATGGTATATTCAGAGAGTGGAGCTCATTTGAGGGGTACTACAGCATAAAACGATGCAACCCCAAACAAAGATGGGATAATGGGAGCCATTACTGCAAGACAAGAAATAAAACCAGAATATTCTCTTTGACACCTGTGTGCATGGCAGGGACATTTTTGTAGGAGCAACAAATGCATAAAGCGGAGAGATAAAACTTGGACTCGCATAGTATTTTGTATAATTTTTAGCAACCCCTCCCTCCCTCTCTCCCACAGTATACCAAATCCAAGTATGAAACCACGATGATCACAAACTCTTACAGGAACCTAAAGGGCCCACTAAGGTACCGTACAAACTAGTAACAAAAGACAGTCACAATGGGAGCATCAGCATGTAGGTTGTCATCAAAGGCATCAGCCGAAAGATGGTTTCATGTAACATCACTGCTCTCCACTTTGACTACATTCTTTTGCATAGAACAGGATCAAGTGCCC
>NW_004797919.1:346171-363128 GCF_000002075.1 Aplysia californica | reverse complement strand
AAAGCAAAGCCCTGAATAATCAAAACTAGTATGGACAGCCAAAATTTTGCGTTCATGAGCAATAGTTTAAAAAAAAATAAAATGCAAAAGCACATGTCCCAGTGTCATTGAGGTAAGCTACAGATTTAACCTCCCTGTATAGAAACATTTGATGATTTTTCAGCAACTGGCTTGAACAAACATATTAGCAAGAAAAATCTGACCATTAAGTATATCACCAGTCTTACGAGGAAAGCTTTGTTAACTTGTCAAAATACAAATGTTGCAATAAGAGAGTGCAGCGACGCATAAAATAATGCTAATGTCACTGCTTTTTGAAAAAGTTTCCAACAAATCTGAGAAGAGCATCAGCATGTAGGTTGTCATCAAAGGCATCAGCCGAAAGATGGTATCATGTAACATCACTGCTCTCCCAACCAGATGGACAAGGTCAATACGATAATGTTGTACAAAAGGCTAGGACGTTGACCAGCACCTTAGTGGTATGTGAATGGTGCATCAATAAAAATGAAACGACATTTCGCTTCGCGCCTCGAATGGTTGCTGCACCACAAGGATCAGCTGTGAAATTTTATTGGTTTAAAAAAGTAAGTCTGTTTAAGCATCAAAATGCTGGAAACTGCAGTGGGTCATGGTTTCATCTCTGCAGTTGACAATTCCACGTATACCTAACATTTAAAAAACAAAACAAAACAAATTCTGGGAGTGAACACAAACAACTCACCTCCACGGAGCTCCAGACGAATATCCTTCCTTTCGGCAAACTCTTCTTCCTTTCGGGCACGATACTCCCTGTAGTCGTCCATCAACTTTCGTCTCTTCTCCAACATGTCCTGCAGAAACATGACATTTACATTATAGAACACGGCACACGTCAGTTTAACACATTATACAACACAGCACACATCACTGCAACACATATTTCTAGGAGAAAGTACTCAGTGCCTTTATCAGAGCAAATAAACAATGTTTACATAGAACTGAGCCTAGCATAGCTAACATTAAAGAACTATATTAACAAAAACTTCAACACAGCCAGTTCTTTTGATAGACTTGAGTAAAGAAAAACAAATAGACACAAAGAACAAAAAGAGGAGAGGTGCGACCTATCAGGGGTGCCCTCCAATGGTCAAGTCAATTTAACTCGAGGAAAGAAACCACATAAGTATATTTGGTGCAAGTAAAAAGCAAATTAGACGAACAGAAAACGCAGGGGGAATGAAGAAATAGGAACAACCAACGGGTTCCCATGACCAAATAATGAACCCAAACTCAGAGCCCGACACACTAAACTAGCAATAAAAGACGATGTGGCAAGAAGAGCATCAGCATGTAGGTTGTCATCAAAGGCATCAGCCGAAAGATGGTATCATGTAACATCACTGCTCTTGCATTTTAAAACATTTCAACTGAAACAGCACCAGAAAAGGAAACAGCAAATAAACAATGAAATTCCTTGCGCTCACCTTGGAAGCTGTCATCTTTCTCATGCTGTCCTCAGTTTCGAACTTTTGAGCCCAAGTCTTGAAGTTCTTCTTGATCTCCTAGACACACACACACAAGCACAAAATTTAATTACACATTAAATATTTCTCTGAAACTAATAAAAATAAGGAGAAAAAAAACTTGCAGTAACATTTACCAGCACATTATCTTGAATACATTGCACATCCACTTTTCTATCTAGTCACATTTCTATGACTTTTCAAGTGACTCATTCAAAGTACCAATACAGCAGGCAAAATTTTTAAGTCTTAGTTATTACACACATTCTTAATGAAATATATAAGACTTGGTAAAGCATCCTTTATGCGTTAGACTGAATAAATATCCACAAATCCACACATTCCTACTAACACAAACAAACATTACGAACCTTTATCTTGTTTTCACCCAAGAGTGATGCCGGGCGGGGCCGCCACTGCAGCTGGCAAAACTTCTCCAGCGGTTGTTTGTGTTGCAGAAGTCCCTGAAAGTTCCAGAGCCAGTATCCGTTGTCCACCTGTGGAGCAAAGACGACAGCTGTCAATTTATGAATAACGAGTCTTTTCTAAGGCGGAAATATACATTGTCAAATTACTCGCGGCAGAGGGATTCAACTATGTTTTATTTTACACCCCTGTCAACACAATTTAGACAACTCATGAGGTGAGTTACTTCTCCCTCCCATCTGGTAAGGGTCAACCAGGCTGAGCAAGATACAGTATCCCTGCAGACAGATAAGCAAAAGAACAACTTTCCAGCAAAAGCATCTACCTCAACCCACCCTTCCATGATACAATGGTACACAGTACCTCGCCACACACAAAAACAAATCAGGCTGAGCATGACACAGTACACCATGAACAGATACTTGATAAAACTTCCTTCCCAGCAGAGGCATCCAACTAATCCCATTCTCCAGTGAAAGACTGGAAAAGCATCTTGCCTGACAGATACTAAATAAGCGATAAAAATAACTTGCTTAACACTTTGCCATCACATTTTGGGGAAAATCCAAAGAAACTGGGTGGCAAACATCACCAATCGGTGAGATGAGGCGGCAAAGTGTTAAGCAGGAATTCACCCCCCCCCCCCCCCAAACAAAACAAACAAAAGTGTCGAGCAGACAGGACGGACGTGCTGACCTTGTGGCCCCACCAGCTGACGGCAGAGACGACGTAGCGGCCCGTGGGGTCCCACTCGACGTCCGTGGCCATGAAGTGCTCTGTCTGGGACATCACTGTCATGTCCTGGGTGTCCACAAACTCCAGTACGCCGTTCATGCTGACAGATAGAAACAGACATAGCTATAGTCAAGTCACAGCACGCCGTTCATGCTGACAGATAAACAGACACAGTTATAGTCATGTCACAGCACCCCGTTCATACTGACAGATACAAACAGACACAGTTATAGTCAAGTCACAGCACTCCGTTCATGCTGACAGATACAAACACACACATTACAGTCAAGTCACAGCACGTCGTTCATACTGACAGAGAAAACACACACACATTACAGTCAAGTCACAGCACGCCGTTCATGCTGACAGATACAAACACCCAGATTATAGTCAAGTCACAGCATGTCGTTCATACTGACAGAGAAAACACACACATTACAGTCAAGTCACAGCATGTCGTTCATGCTGACAGATAAACACACATGTTACGATATAGTCACAATCTCACAAATAAAACCACAAACCATGCTGCAAGATCAACTCCCAATTATTTACCAATATACAAAAACAAACACACATTATTACGATTGTCAAGACTGACAAAAAAAGTTTTTATATGCATTCAATGTAGATGGATTTTTAGACTTTTTGCTTGTTTCAGAAATATAAAAGAATCCTCATTGCATTTTTCAGACAAGAGGTGTCGGTGTTATCATCATATGTACAAGCAAAAAAAGCCAAGAATTTTCTAAAACTTTCCAACATTTTCATCATAACCAGAGAACACTCTAGGTTTGAAAGAATTAGTAGCAAATGGACACAAACTGAAGTTGAGCTGGGAGAACAACATATGTGTGCGTGAAAAGATCCATCAAATTTACCAAGTATGCCTCTCTCCACAAAGACTTTGAGCACCCCCCCCCCCTAAAAAAAAAAAATCGACTGGGAAACAGAGCTTGTCAAGTTGTCAAGACAAAACAATTACATCTCAACCCACATGAAGGGGCAAAAAAACCTATAGATTTGCCTAGCACGACACTCCATAAAACATTGAGGTCCCCTAACACATACAGTACCGTGATATGATACTGATTTAGCTAGCAAAGTAAGATCAAACGGATCAATGTACTAGCTTGAACAAAAAAAAACAACCCTCACCTCCTGAGTCCGGCCAACACAATGAATTGTCCGTTGGGACTCCAGAACAAATGATTGGCAGATCTCTTTTCCAGGGTCTCTGGAATAATAAAAACATGGCACAAGTTACACGGTGAAGAAGCTACGCTACGCAAACTAATAATAGTCTAATAAACCTAACAGAACAGACTGCACTGTCAAGATACTACTGATATGCACACTTACATCCCCAATTTTAAATGAATGTTGCATGTGAAAGTAAAATACCAACAAAATAAAATATTTCACAAAAAAGGTAACAATATTTTCGTATCTCTTTTAGAGTTACATTTTCATGCAAATAACACAACTATTTTGAATAAGAGAGTAGCATACTGACACAGTAACAGTTTATTAGTGCCGAGAAAAAAGTAAAATGAACAAAAACAGTAGTGGTTAAAAAAAACAACACTGGACACATCACAGCCCCCCCCCCTTCCCCATCTGCACCGACAAAGAAGAACCAATCAACGAGCCCCAGAGCAAGAACACAGGCCCAGCACTTACTCATGAGAGTCACTTTTCCTTTGGGTTGAATGTTGTAGAACGTCACGTTTATCCTCGGGGCTTCTCCGTGAATGTAGGCAAACTTGCTTCCTGTTGGCTCCCACGCAAAGGCAAGGACTGCCTCTGTAGACAAAGAAAGATACATTGTTAGGTTTCAGTACGACTTACGGCACTTGCGACACAATAAGGTCATATAAGTACCAAAAATCAGAGAGGTATAAAAAAAATTTTTTAAAAGGGAGAGATAAGGGTGATAGATATTTGATAGGAAAGAAGAAGCAAATCACACCAGAGCACCTGGCAACCACCCACAATGATATATTGACATGAATAACTAAACCATACTGGGAAATAAAATTGAATGTGTACGCAGGTGTACCTAGTCAACTGTCATAATTCAGAGAAATCTCCATAGAAAAGCTTTACCTAAGTGACTGCAAAACAAAAGGAATTCTCCATTTAATCATCTTTTGCACTTGTAATTAAACAAACAATTTTTATGATCGATGCTTTGCTTCACAATCCTGTGCTGATATCTGGCTAAGAAAATATGAAACGTCACTAGATACATACCTTTGACTTCAACCTTGTCAATGGGGATCTGCTTTTCGCGGATGCGGAACAGCTCAAAGTTGTAATAAATACCCTGAAGAAAGAGAAACAAAAAACCTCAACTCAATACACTTCTGGTAAGAAATTAACATTCACATCCAATATAACAAGAAATTTTTTTGCCAATTGCCCCAACTTAATAATAACCACGATGTCTATCCTGACAAGTAAACACCTTCCATATAACGCACACCAAAATCAAATGATCAAATAAATGTTTGATGATGTGTATGAAAATATCTGAAAATGTACAGTTTCATTTGCAAACAAAAACAATGTTAATAAATACAATTTGAGGTTAAACAGAAAAACCAAAATTTGAACAATAACTTTATCAAGTGAAAACAACAGAAATATAAAGAAGGAAAAAAAACCCCAAAAAACACCACTGGAGTCCCTGAAAATCATAACCCATAGTCCAAAGAGCGTAGATATAAAAGCCCCACAACGTACACCGTATTTGACTTGCTGCTCCTTGTCATCCAGCTTCTTCTTGTACCGGTCAACCTTGACGCAGAGGTAGTCTCCGTTCTTCTGCCAGTGCATCTTGCAGTCGGCAACGTTGAACAGGTTGCGAACCACCGGCTCTTTCCTGCTGGGGATCTCGATGAGGGTGACACGGGCCGGGGTGTTCGACTGCTCCGGCACCCAGTAGGCGATCATGTTGTCCGTGGGGGACCACGAGAAGTCCCTGTTGAGAAGAAAACAACACAAAACTGGTCAAATCAAAGCTGTGACATTGTGACAAACTCAAATGACTACCATTTTATTCTCAGACTTTTAACAAGAATGTGAAGCCTACAGTGATTAAATTTTTTTTAAAAATGAGGAACGTTATAATTTGCCCAATTTTTTAGTCAATGTTCAATTTTTATAATCTGAAATAAGTTATAAATCCACTCTATGGCAAACGGAATAACCAATATTACTTTATTTCAGAAGCAGAAGAGTAATCACAACAGAAAATGTGTACAAAACATTACAAGAAAATAATTATCATTGTGTCTGGGGCATCAGAACAAAGAGTGACATCACAACTTTCAGCCGAAAGATGGTAAGTGTGAACATCACGTGCCCCTTATACGAGGATGTGGGAAGACACGTACCTGACCGCTGCAATCTTGACACTTTTCTTGTCTAGGAGACCAAATGACTGAGGAAAAAACATGTCAAAAACCAGGTATTAACTTGAGGAAAGGAACATATAATCTAAATTCATTTCTGAGTTAAAAACATTGGTAAGATAATTGCATACAATAAACATTGTAACATATAACGCATTCTATAATCACATTTTCATACTAAGAGCCCCCACTAGTATTAATACTGAACGGAGATCGGAGCAGGAAATCGGGCTATTTCTGAAAAAACGAGTGCAGACAAGAGCCCTTTCTCGACTATGCAAACCGCTTCAAAGTAAAAGAATAAGAACAAAATATAAAACTAACAACACTGACTCAGTCACATTCTTACATTCGACAGTTTTGAAAATAAAAATCCACTTGGCCTTCTCCTTTTACTCTCTAATTTATAACATGAAAATAGCACTCTATGATGTACTTACGGGGGTTTCATAAATACTAATTGCATCTTCTCCCAGTCTAGCAAAGTAGTTTCCATCAGCACTCCACCTGAAATGAAATATAATTCATCGTCAGCACTCTACATATTTTTTAAAAGACATCATCTTCCCAAAAGCCTCTTAAAACACATCCAGTTCAATGGCAAGGTTGTAAAATAGATAGTAAATCCACATTAAAAGTTTTAAAAAACACAAACAAAACCCACTTATTTCATGTGGGTAAAGTGGCATGACAACACAAAAATCTCACTCTACTACGATGGCATACTCCAATCAGACAAATGTTAACAAATAGCTCTTAAAATAATATTGGAACCCCCCACCCCCATAGTATTTTCAAAAACTCGAACAAAATCTTTCAGTTTGTAATGCCGTGTACAAAAAAGCGGTAAATCTCCCCCAGACTTACTTGAATATAGGCCAGGTGCTGCGTGTCTCACAGTGGAAGCCTCTCTTCTTCACCCCCGACCGGATGTCCCAGATGATGATGGCCTGGGGGTCCTCCTGACTGTCGTGGAGGGGGCTAAACGTCACCAGGTATCTGGAGAAAGAACAATAGAGACACGGATTTAGGTTTAGTTTTAGTAAGAGTTTTATGGCACTTGCAATACTAAAAGGTCATACAAGTGCCGGAGATTATATGTGTTACAAGAGAGTAATCAACATAAAAAAAGAACATGGAGAGATCAGGACATTTAGTTTGAGTTTTACGGCACTTGTCACACCATAAGGTCATCGTCATATAAGTGCCGAAGATTAGCCGTGTTACAAGAGAGGAACAAACACAAAAAGGAAGGAGGAGAGATCAGGACGACAGGTGTTTGATAGGAAATAAGGAGCAAACCACATCCAGAGCACCCACCGACCTCCCACAGACACTGATTTGAGGAAAGGGTAGACGAAATGAGTATTCATGAATTCCTTTGGGGAGTGCAATTTACAAGATATAAAGACTTTTTGCTTGTTTCAGAAGTATAAAAGGATCCTCATTGCAGTTTTCAGACAAGAGGTGTCGATTTTATCATCATATATACAAGCAAAAGAATGTCAAGAAGTTTCTGAAACGGTTTCCAGTATTTTAATCATAACATAGAGAATATTATTTTAGTTTGAAAGAATCAGCGGTAAATGGACAAAACCTTTTGTGTGGTGGAAAGTAAAGTTGAGCAGGGAGAACAACACAGGGACCATGCACCCGACGCCCCGAGCTCTCTCTGGTTGACAAATTTACACCAAAGAACACTGGTGTGTGCGTTCTGTGAACTGATGGGTGAGGACAGAGAATACTCAGCTCCACAAGGAAAAAAGTTTAAAAAACCCAAAACAAACAGGATCTTATGGTCCTTCTCCCTTACACCCCCCTCCCCCCGTTAAAACAGGCTCTAAACAACCATATACTATGAACATTCAATGTACGGGTATCCTTGCAGATAGAGAGAGTTAGTTTTAGTAGGGGTTTTACGATGCTCGCAACTGCATAAGGTCTCATGAGCGCCAGAAGATTAGAGGCGTTACAAGAGAGTAACAAACATAAAAAAGAAGAAGGGGAGATAAGGACGATAGATGTTTGACAGGAAAGAAGGAGCAAACCAGCTCCACAAGGAAAAAAGTTTTAAAAACCCAAAAACAAATAGGATCTTATGGTCCTTCTCCCCCCCCCCCCCCCCGTTAAAACAGGCTCTAAACAACCATATACTATGAACATTCAATGTACGTGTATCCTTGCAGATAGAGAAAGTTAGTTTTATTAGGGGTTTTACGGCGCTCGCAACTGCATAAGGTCATATGAGCGCCAGGAGATTAGAAGTGCTACAAGAGAGTAACAAACACAAAAAAGAAGGAAGGGAGATAAAGACGATAGACGTTTGACAGGAAAGAAGAAACAAACCACACCAGAGCACCCGCCAACCACCCACCCAGACGGAGAGAAAGACAGAAAAAGGCATCAATGTAAACCACATGCAGAAGTTCAATAGGACTTTTCGCTCATATCAGATTTAAAAAAAGAATCCTCATTGTATTTTCAGACAAGAGGTGTCGATGTTATCATCACATACAAGCCATCAAAGTCAAACAAAACCGTGTACCCAAAATTGCAGGAGTAGCCTAAGGTCAGAACATTCTAAAAGAAACAACTCTTTTTAGTTTCAGAAAGAGTTTTACGGCACTTGCAACACAATACAATCATATAAGTGCCAAAGATTAGAGGGGTTACAAAAGAGTAACAAACACAAAAAAGGAGGGGAGATAAAGACGATAGACGTTTGATAGGAAAGAAGAAGCAAACTACAACACCAGAGCATCCACCAACCACCCACAACAACTACTGTGAGAACCAAAACTACCTATCACCAGGTGGAAAGTAAAAGCGAGGCAGGACAAAATAAAATGTGAATGAAATGTCCACACCTTAGTTGTTGTTTTTTTACAGAAAAAAGGCAGGACAGTTGGTGACAAACTCTCCATTTCTCTCTACCCCCACCCCAACCCATCATGTTAACACATGCCCCAAAAACACCATGAACAACACATCAAAACAGCTGAAGGAAAACCAGTGTCTTCAGAAGATGTGAAAAATGTATGCTGTGTGTACACAGATAATCCAACTTTCTGCTCGTTTATCAGATTTTAAAGAGAATCCTCAGTGTATTTTCAGACAAGAGGTGTCGATGTTATCATCACATACAAGCCATCAAAGTCAAAACTGTGTACCCAAAATTGCAGGAGTAGCCTAAGATCATAGGACATTCTAAAAGAAACAACTCTTTTTGGTTTTAGTAAGTTTTACGGCACTTGCAACACAATACAATCATATAAGTGCCAAAGATTACAGGGGTTACAAAAGAGTAACAAACACAAAAAAGGAGGGGAGATAAGGACGATAGATGTTTGAAAGGAAAGAACGAGCAAACCATACCACTAGACCACCCGCCAACCACCCACAACTACTTATCACGAGGTGGAAAGTAAAAGCGAGGCAGGACAATGTAAAATGTGAATGAAATGTTGACGCAATGGTTTTTTTTCATTGACAGAAAAGAAAACAGGACAGTCGGGGACAAACTCTCCATATCTCTCTACCCCTAGCCCAACCCATTTTATAACGTTAACACATGCCCCAAAAACACCCCGAACAACATATCCCTGATACACCAAACCAGCTGAAGAAAACTAAGTGTCTCTAGAAGATGTGAAAAATGTACGCTATGTGTACACAGATAACCCGACTTTCTGCTCGTATCAGATTTTAAAAAAAGAATCCTCATTGTATTTTCAGACAAGAGGTGTCGATGTTATCATCACATACAAGCCGTCTAAGTCAAAGAAACCATCAAATATTAGTGTAGAAATATTCCAGGAGGAGTTTAACACCCCCCCCCCCCCCAAGTGTCTTGAAAATAACTTTACTATACAAACAAAAATTACATTTCACAAGAAAGAAAAGCAAAATGAGGATACAAGAAATATGAATATAATAATGACACCAAGGATTCTAACTTCAAGACAAATATTTTTTTGAAAAAAAAGAAAAAAAAAGAAGCAGGACTTCCATTGGGGACACCCTCATATTCCCATTCCCTGAGAGGCACCCCCCCCCCCCCCATAATGATTACTAATGTACCAAATGACCACGAACACCCAATATTCTAGATGCATCAACACCAGCAGGAGAGTTTAGTAGAGGTTTTACAGCGCTCGCAACTGCATTAGCCACGAGCAGAAAAGGATCACATTCTTCAAACAACGCATAAACGGATACTAAACACAAGTCAACTTTCTGCTCATATTAGATTTTTTAAAAAGAATCCTCATCGCATTTATCAGACAAGAGGTGTCAATGTTATCATCACATACAAGCAAAAAGTTTTTCAAACAAGTCAGTACTGTCAAACCTGCTCTTACCTTCGTGTTTGAAATGATCACCCCTATGGTAACGGCCACTTCCCATTACGGCATTACCCCATCCCCTCAATTGTGTTGGGTTTTTCCCCCCCCTTCATGACAATGACACCATAAGACCAACTCTTTTCCTCTCAACAATGGGTGGCCTCCTAAGACCATTTCGACTGTACTTCCGTATTTTCAGTTTTCCAAAAGTAGCAAAAACAACCAAAAACATTCTGTGTCAGCAGTAACCGCTGTAAGGAGCAAGCAGAAAACACTTACTTTTCACACGGAGAGAAGTCGATGAGCTGTACCCCGGTGTGCCCGAACCTCTGTATCTGCGAGAACTTGGGGCCTCCCCACAGGGCTATACCCTTCTGGTGAAACGTAGCCAGGTACGTCCCCTGTGGCGACCAGCGCACGTACGTCTCCGTCCATCTCTGACAGACAAGAAAAATAAAACACAACTTTAGATCATAACCTCAACTTTCCCAAATCAATTCAGCACAATGGACAAATAAAACAAACTAAAGGAAAAAACCAACCACACCAGTACAGCATTGGTACCATATCCAAGTTATAGACCCCCACGACATTTTCCTTTGAAAGGGTATTTTGAAAAAGCTGTAATAAGTTTGACTTCATTCACCCAGACAAGTGTCTTTTCCAGAAACAGTAAGGCTAGTTACAGTAGTAGGGAATATTCTTTTTCATTCAAAACGAAATGCCACGGTTATACTTAGCACAGAGCTCCATTCAATGAGCCATAAATAGTACTGACTTCTCCCACAGCACCTTAGCCAAAAGACACTTTGAACTAAAGGAAGAGACAATTAAAAAAAACAAAACAAAACATAACCTTCAAAAATTCTGAAGTATTTAACACGGCCGGACACAACACATTCTGCAGTGACTCATACTTACAGCTCGCTCTTCCACCTTCGAGGGCTCCAGGCTGTTCAAGAAAATGGCCGTCTTCTCCCCTTCCCCGTATATGACGCTAAACTGGTCGTAGCAGTCCTTGTTCTGGAGGAAGCTTCTCAAATTGCCCTGAAGTGAAAAAGTAAATATAACTCACTACTCGACTCCAAGGTGGACAATTGTTAATGCAAGATATACTGTTGAAAATTATTAAGTAACTATTTCACAAATTAAAACTAGGAAAGCACAAAAAGCCATTTGACGTCAAAAGTAAATTCAGTATTGCATCTAATGAATTGAAATTGTAAAATGGAATCAGGACTCAAACTAAGAACTTATAAGAGGGTGCAAAATGCATGACCAGCAAAAATCAAACACGAATAAAAATGAACAGTCCCAAAAGGGAAAAAAAGACAAGAGCTGTTCTTCGATCAGATAAAGACAACAAACACTTTCACAAGAAATTCATCTAAGATTAACAATAAAAAATCAAACTTACTAAATCTTCGTAAGGTTTGGGATCTGGGGGTTCCCACTCGTCGGGGATATCAGTGTATCTGAAAAGAAATGTTTTATTGGTTTTAACCCCCTTGAATCAGGGAACTCCATAAAAAGGTACAGACCAATACTGCCGTAAGCTGACAAAAACGCCTTTTTAAATTTTGGAACCATCAAAAGCCTACTTGTCTGAAAAAATCAAATTGAATCTGTGACATGTTTTTAAATAAATTAGAAATCAAATTTCGAAATGACTACTTTAAAATGATTCCGCTGACAAAAAACTCTTCCTTCAAACTTCTCTGAAGAAAAATGGCAGAACATGCAACTAGTTAGTTAAGAAAACATTTTACTTCTCAGATTCTATTCTGTACCCTGAACTATAACAATGCAAAATATATTGCATTCTGAGCCAAAATTATAAAACACTCATAAAAATATGAAGAAATATCACAGCAATCAATTACACAGCGACCTTAACTGACCGACTTATGACAAACAAGAACATAGGCAAATTATCACTACTACACAACTTTTCTTTAAGAAGTTCAGCAACAGAAAACTAAGCTGTATTCAAGACTTTGTTGGAATCAGCAAAAGTAGAGAAAGACGGTGGCATTATGTGGAGCGAAGCTCTTAATGTTGACAGAGGCAGATGACATTTAATGATTTATAAAGCAATCATCACACAAAGTATCACAGAAAGTCAAAACTGAACTGACTTACTTTTCAAAATCGGAGAAGTGGTTCACTTTGAAGACGTGCTGCTTGTCCAGTTTGTAGCCATTCGTCATTTTCACAGCTTCGTGGGCGTTTTGTGGGGACGAGAACTCCAGAAACATGTACCTGGAAAAACACACAAAAACAAACCCATGTGTTACGATATTTACGATAAATGAAAATAGTGCAGTACTTGCTATCAAACAGCAAGTTCCGAAGTATCGTTGCTCTTGAATTCCTATGGGTATAAATTCCTAAAACATGTAGAGAACGACCGCATGGAGCGTCAAATCAGCAAATCAACTCCAACCTCACACAGCATCATTAAAATCCACGTACCTGGTTTGACCACACTATGACCTAAAGACCTCTGTCAATTTTGAATCACATTTGAGCGATTAAGAATTATAAAGTTGTGAGATCTTTCAGACCTCAGACATTTTCTTTGCATAGCTAGTTTAATCCTTGGAAGTGTTAGAATAATAAAGCTCACTTGTTAGTCACTGAAAACACTAACCTTCCCCAAAGAAATTCAGAGCTTTTAAATTGTCTTTCTAATCTCACCCCACCTCAACTCAGTCTTCCAATTTTACACCTCCAGACAAGCCTAAAATGCATCAACATGAAATAAAACAGAACAATGAAAGATTATTTTAGTAAGTGTCTCTATATTCTACACTTCACCAGAGCATCCCGTTCCCCCTCCAAACATACCACTCTTTTGTGCTGACTATGAAAACATTAAAAATTTTGCGTAGGCTAAATTAAAAATTACAACGGAAAAAAAACAAAAAAAACCCTGACCCATACTTACCCTTTTGTGGTGCCTTCTTCATCAACTGGGTAATACATCTCCACGATACTTCCAAATTTCGAAAACAGCTTCTTGATGACATTTTTCAGTTTCTCAAGACGATCTTTTCCAACTTTAGGGATGCAATCCACAATGATCACGGAGTCAACACTGTCCGAGGGTTTTGGCTTTTTACGCAGAATGTCTGACAACAGCTCTGACAGATGAAAAAGAAATTTTAAAGTGTTTAAATGTAGCCCTTGCATACTAATAATATGATCCAACATTTTAAATCTTGTGCAACAGAAACTTTCATATTAGTTAGTCTTCAGCCTTCAGTAGGCTACTTCTTTTTAGTTTTAGTAAGAGTTTTACGGCACTGGCAACACAATATAAGGTCATATAAATTATAAGGGCCAAAGATCAGAGGTGTTACAAGAGAGTAACAAACACAAAAAAGGAGGGGAGATAGAGACAATAGATTTTTTTTATAGGAAAGAAGGAGCAAACCACACCAGAGCACCCGCCAACCACCCACGTAGGCTACTTTAGTAGTGAGAAGTGTCTGTAGGCCCTGTTACGTAGGCATAGAGGCAAAATCAAGATGAAAGAAAACTTCACAACAGCATGTCAAAACAGACACAATCTAGAGTTTGAGTCACCACGCGCCTTAATCATCCATATCTAGGAGTTCTTTTACCCCTCCCCTCCCCCGTTTTACATTTAGCTACTTACTACGTGTCTATTTTCTACTAGGCCTACACATATTGATGAGCTGAGCACAAATATCGACTTCATCCTAATAGTTTTCAAAAATATTAGATGGTTTATAAGGTTTATATTTATAATGGAACATCACAGTAAGTAGGCCTAAGCCCCTGTTTTAACTCATAATTTGATGTTTTGCAGCTGGGTTCAAAATTTTCTTGTAAATAATTGATTAGAACCTAGAGACAGTTTTAGTGACTAGATCTATATGTGATCTGCAGCAAAAAATACTGCAGTTGGACCCTCAAAGCAGTGCATCTGTGTGATATAAAGCTACAGTGATCACTTATGCACCAAAAAAAAAAAGAAGAAAATTATGCGATTGTTATTTTAACAAAGAATGATGAAGGAAAATAATAAATTATGCCCAAAAAATTATCAAATTTTGCTAAATTATGCAGGGTGCATAAAACCACGGGGACAGCCAAATATAGATCTAGGCTAAGTGACATATTGCGCCATCTATTTTTGTCGTCTTCCTGGGTTTCCCTCGCCAGTTACTGTTGACTAGACTAGAGTTCACCGTGTTTGTTAAAAAAAAATTAATTTGTGTTATCTTTTATAAACAATCCCCCTCCACACAAGCGCGTGCGTGCACACACACAAGCGCAGGCACACACATACACGGGCACACACACAGCCCAAGCAGTTGGCGATGAAACCTAGAACTGGTTACATAGCCCATCGCACGCTTAACGGCAAAGCGGGCCCGCCACGGTAAGATCTAGTCAACTGGCGAGGGAAGCCCTGGAAGGTGACAAAAATAGATGGCTGAAATACGTCATCTATATTTGGGCCAATCAGAGGTATGCTAGGTGCTCGCTGCAGCTTCATGTACCTGTGTGTGGAAGTGAAGGTAAAATAAAAAATTAACCCACATTTGATCATGGCAATTGAATCATGGTCTTATTAGGCAACATAACCAAACAAACAATTCAGAAGAGACCTAACCCTACCCCAAAGCCGGCACTCCTTGTATATGGTGGTCCCGACTTTGGTGACAGGGAAATAACCTGGAGAAAATCTAGAATCTAGTTTTGACCCCACTGACAATTAATTCTTGTTCTAAACGATTACTTTTTGATGTGCGTGCCGATATGGAGAGATAGCCTATCTAACCAAGATCTAGATCTAGATTCAAATTGCAAAACATATATTTGTAGCCAAATTCAGCACCCAATGTTGTTTTTTTAGCCTCCCTGAAACCCCCTTTGCCTTGTTAAAAAACAAGTTAAATTTTACTGCTTGTTTTATTTGTAGGAAATGATAAAACATGAAACATTGATACTGACTAAATCAGTATTGAGCGGCAAGGGAAGATTGAAGAAAACCGGACCACTCGTGCATTATTGAGCGAGAAAGTGGGGTAGGTGGGGCGGGTGGTTGGGGTGGAGGAGGGGGTTCAGGGGGGTCTCCCCTGACATAATTTTAATGAATAGATCTCCCGGTCCGAGATTCTCCATTGAGAAATAATAAAAATGGGAAAATGATGAAATCCTAAGGCAAGGTTGAGACCTAGGCAAAGTCGGCAAAGTCAGTCCGCTGGTCCGGTATTCTTCAATCTCACCCAGTATCGATATCCAGTAGGCCTACACAAAAGTCAGGACCACCATATCCAAGGAGTGCCCCAAAGCCTCTGTTCTACTGATCTACTGTCTCTCATAGTCATAGGTGGTCACTCGTTACCGTTAGTGTTAGGGCAGAGTTCACAGACGCAGAAGTCCTCCAAACAAACAATTGAAATTCAATTAGTTGTGAGCAGACAGGGGTTTATCATGAGCAGATAGAGGTTTATCTCAGCCTCTATTTAAATCTACAAACTCCAGAGTGAAAGAGAATCACATGTGACGAAATTGGCCTAGATCTAGATCTAGATCTAGTTTGGATATGACATGATGTCATTGATTATTGCCTGCCTATCATCCTGTATCTTCCCATTCCCATTCTAACTAGATCTAGATCTAGATCTAGATCTAGATTTCTAACTAAGGCAAGGCTAGGCACGGCTAAAGTAACAACATATGATCTTCTCTGTTGGCTACTTTATCTATATCATTTGACAATTAAGTCCTGTCACAGAATTAAAAATAACTGCATTTCATACACACAATAAGGTCCACTGCCAAAACATTTCCGCTCTCAAAGTTACACCAGATGGGACACCGGTGGGCCAGTTGGAAGAGGCAGAGGTTACAGGTTACAACGTCAACCGGCAAACCGAGGGGGCTGCAAAATGCGATTATCCTTATGAAAAGACTCACCTTCATCAGTCACATCATCAACAAAGTCTTCTGGGTCACTGAAAGGTGGCTCCTCTTCCTGGACTTCATGTTCGTCGTCCATAGTTGATTCACTATCACGATTTTTCCGCCCTTCTCCCTCCGTTCTGCCTGCCGCCATTTTGGAACCTCGTGGGAAAGAATGAAGTGATAATGTGGAGAGTTCAACTTCGTCCAGATTTTTGTCAAAGGATAACCGCTAGGTCTATAATAGAAATAAAATCTGCTAAAAGTAGCTAAAGGAACCGCTTTTCTGTCCAACAGAGAGTCAAGAGCAGAAATGCCGTTATTGCAGTTAATTTTCTCTTCCCTTCTCTTCTTCTTCAGTGGTTCACGTGTTCCTCGTCCGCTTGTAGTTAAAGTACAACACAGATTTATGAAGAATTGAGAAAACGATGACCGAAGTGACAGTTCTAGATCTAGCAGATATTAAAAATCTAGATTATAAGTTAAATTATGAAGACTGAAACTGAAATAGATGCTGCATTTTTTCAGTTAAAACAACAACAACAGCAACAACAACAATAATAATAATAATGATAATATCAAT
>NW_004797919.1:338048-344046 GCF_000002075.1 Aplysia californica | reverse complement strand
AAAAAAAGTAAATTGAATACTGTATTATTTTTAAGTGATAGGAGGGAAAGCAGACTTTTAAACATGATTATATTAGTCTACTTAACCTTATATCTGTTTTATGAAACCAAGGAAGGGAATTCTGAATGTTGAAATATGTAAAAACTGAATAAAAATAAATTTTTTAAAAAGTGATTTAAATCACTGATTTTTATTTTAAAAATCAAGTTGATTTAAATTTAAAAAATCAACTGATTTAAATCAACCTGATTTAAATCAACCCAACCTTGAATATAGGAGATATATTATGTAATTATTATGCGCATATCTATATAGTAATTGAACCCCAAATTGTTGTGATCACTCTTACAATTGAACATTTATAAAGACTTGATAAGTACAGCTAAGCCTACATCATAATTTTTGCACGTAACAACGATATCTACTGCCGTAAATTTCAAGTGGTTGCCTTGACTTCATGAACAATGAAATTATGTTAGCTGTACCTATCGCTCCATTAGTGTGGTTACACGTATATGTCACGACCTAGATCTACCGATTACTACCAACCAATGTAAACTATGCAAATTTCTTTTTTTTAATGTACCAAAATGGCTTTTAAAAATTGGCGCCGTAGTTGTTTTTTTTTTTCGTGAATTACCATTACTATTATTATCATATTCATCAACAACATTAGCAACAAAAACAAAAACAAAAATAGGCCAAGATTGTCAGAGAAAAAGAAAACCCCCGCTAAATTCCAAATAAATAGGCTAGAACTGGGGAACCACTGGGAGTCACGAAGAGCGGAGAGACAACCTGGGGGCTACCATATTGGCCTTTTCTCTGCTTAGGCCTACGTCCATAGTTTTGGTTTCTTTAGATAATGACAACGCGTGCCCATTATTGCTCAAGAGGAATAAAATGTATTAGATCTATTTCAGATCAAATGAAAGTTTAAAAAATAGATTATGATCAAACTCCTTGTTTTCGTTTCTGTGTCTTCATTTAATTATTGTGTGTGTGTGTGGTGGGCGGGGTGGGTGCAGAGGAGTGTGTTGCTAAGAGAGAGAGAGAGAGAGAGAGAGAGAGAGAGAGAGAGAGAGAGAGAGAGAGAGAGAGAGAGAGCAAAGTTAAGTTAAACTGCACATCATTTCTAGTATCATTCTGTTGTTGTTGTTTTTTTAGTTTAGTGAGTCTTTTCTAAATGAAAATGATTCTTTCTTTGTCAAAAGTTTAAAAAACAACAACAAACTCTCACCCTATACAATGGTCGATATATACATTCTAAGCCCTCGAGCGGAGACAAAAAAGTTTTCGAGGTCGCTCAAAGACTAACTGTTATTACACACACCGATGGATATGGATGTTTCGTAATACAGGACGTGATAATTTGCTGGAAAAATCATTTAACAAATTAATAAGAATCGTTTTATCTTATAACATAATGTGCAGTGGTGCACTCTAAACCTGAATCGTTTCGGTAACGGTTTTGACTGACAGCCTCACAGCTGCTCTGGCAATCATGTGAAACCGGAACCTGTAGTGTAAGGACTATTACTCCGTACGCACATAAGCTGCCCGGTCACCGACCACAAAGCCCACTTTTACTTCATCCAACGGCAGTGTAGACCAGCGCATTCTTTGACAATTATACATTACATCCTTTTTCCCTCCTGTACTCTCCGTTACTTCGCTCAAAATACCTATTTTTCAACTTTCCAGTAAGTTGCAACGTATCGATGTTTTCCTATCTTTCTTCTATGTTGCTTGTCCATCAGACAGCCCCTCTGGAAGCAGTTTTCCCAGCGCAATATGCTTCAAGCTTTGTCGATACTTGTCGTGTTGTGTTTCCGACGCGTGCAGAAACTATAAAAAACAAAAACAAAACGTGTACATGCTTGTGGGTGTGTTGTTGTAAAGAAAGACAGACTAACACAGAGAGAGAGAGAGAGAGAGAGAGAGAGAGAGAGAGAGAGAGAGAGAGAGAGAGAGAGAGAGAGAGAGGGAGAGGGAGAGGGAGAGGGAGGGAGAGAGAGAGAGAGAGAGAGAGAGAGAGAGAGAGAGAGAGAGAGAGAGAGAGAGAGAGAGAAAAGAGAGAGAGAGCGGGAGATCAATTATCATATGTTCCTGGGGTGCTCCTCTCTACTCTGACAGTTGTAAATATGGTAATCCTAACGACATTTAAACGTATTAAATACTCCACTGCATAGAGAATTTCTGACTGTGTGTATCTACGTGTCTGTGCGTGTGTGTATGTGTGTGTGTGTGTGTGTGTGTGTGTGTGTCAGTGTGTGTGTGTGTGTGTGTGTGTGTGTGTGTTGTGTGTGTATTATGTGTGTACATGTGTGTGCCTCTGTGTGTGTGTGTGTGTGTGTGTGTGTGTGTGTGTGTGTGTGTGTGTGCGCGCGTGCGTGCGTGCGCGCGTGCGTGCGTGTATGCGTGCGTGTATGTGTGTGTAAATGTGTTTGTGTAGGTGTGTGTCTGTAAGTATCACTGTGTGTGTACATGTGTGTGCGTGCGTGTATGTGTATCAATACGATTTCTCCTCTGCCCTATTTTACTTAATCATAATGAACATGCAGGTACGAGCATGCACCATTCAAAGAGGAGACATTTCATGCCCTTGTAAAATCTTTATAATATGTATACATATAATAGGTGTGTGCCTCCAAATGAACAACTCGATATCAGGAAGCATGATTAACGTATTTTTTTTCGGGCCTTGGTCTTTTGGGGAGGGACTGCGCAAACATTCACTAGTCTATATAACCAGGATACATATCCTACGTCTGTAATGTGTGTCGTCAAGCATAAGAAATTTTAATGCTTTTTTGTTCTCGTTGTTGACGTCTCTATGAGACGTAAAAACCTTCATAACACGAAGAACTATATATTTACTTAGAAGCGCCATAAATCATGTGATAAAAATAAGGTCAAGTTCTATATATATATATATACGAGGCTGATCATGAGTGGAACTTGAAATATCCACGAGTTCTTTTATTTTGGCAATTATATAACAATGGGGATAATTAATGATAGACTCCAAAGGTAGTTCACATGATTAAGGAAGATCGAGGAGGAAGAGGAGGATCAGGGGGAGGAGGAAGAGGGGGAAGAGGAGGAAGAGAAGCAGGAATAATAATAAGAAGACGAACTTAATGGTTCTGTGAGGTTAGCTTAAAAATCCAGGATAATTGATTAAAGCTGTATGCAGGACAAGACTGAATTACTGTCAGCAGAACTCGTTAGACTATCAATATAAGAATTATTAAAGAGGATGCTTCGAAAATTAAAACAACAACAACAACAACAACAACAACAACAACAACAACAGACAAACGAAACCACTGAAGAAAGCTAACGCGAGCTGCTCAAAATTTAACAATTAAACTGCCGTTAATGTTGGGAACCACAGGAGAGAAAAAAAAAAAGAAGAATAGATTACAAAAGGATTAATGTGGACAGGCAGACTTGTTATACGATACTTGTGGTGTGCTTGAATATTTACGCGATAGGAACTGGAAAGAGGAAAGGGTTTTTTGGTTGTTTTTTTTTTTTTTTTTTTTTTTTGGGGGGGGGGGGGGTCGAGAGAATATGCAAAGTGTCAAAGAACATGTACTACTAATTTGAGAGGTACATCGACGCAGGTGTACATTTTTTATTGTACGGGCCGTACTGCCGATCCTGACGTCATAGCGCTCATATAATATACATCAGAGAACATATTTTTGGCGCTTGAACCTTGCTAGCCTTATCAGTTGGGTGCGCGCGGGGTAAGCTTTATTAGACACCGCCCACACCAAGCCTAAAGGGAATCTCTTCGAAATCACTTTCTTTCTTGGCAGTACATATTCATACGTTGAAAGGCGCCTTTTCGTGATTAAGCTATAGATTATGGCGCAAAGCCAACTCCAGCTGACAGTATTGTCACCGGGCTGTTCCTGACTGATCAATAGAAGGCGATCGCCGGCATTATATCTGTCCGTATCGATTTTTCTCCATGATTAACGGCCCGATCAATACTCGGGGTAGGTTTCGAAAGTTGGCCTTGCTTGCGCGCTCTTCTTCTTTCCTTGCCCCAGCCCGCAAGGCCGTCCCATGAATCATTGCGGAGCGCATCGCCTGGCGACAACACACTATGCTAAGATGGCGGCCGATGAAACGTAAAAAGGTGACCATTGTTGGATTTTTCGAGGCTCTCTGCTTCTTTTATATAGACGCTGTATGGTTTTTCTAAGAGGGATCTATTGGATTGTGTTCGTTGATATTGGATTTAGATAGTGAATCAATTTACTGTACAAATGGAGAGGAGTGTTTTCATGTTTTTTTTTTCTTTCGTCAACAATTCATTCATTGATCGAGTCAAATAATAACAGCGGACAGGACAATATCAATAATAATTCTGCAGAGTGTCACTGTAAGTATACGACCACTGTTGCTTTTTCACAAGGACAGATTGCTCAGTAACTGCTACGGACCAGCATTTTTCTTGAGAAGTGATTTAAAGCCTTTGAAGTTATTTTGCCAACGTAATATAATATCCTCCCTTCTTATGGTTTTATTATTGTTGTTAATGAGTTAATGTTGTTTGAAGGAAAACTTCTGTCGATGTAAAGGCTATTCTACCTTGCTATTCCGTCTGATGATTGAACAGTAAAAAGCTGTGTCATTTAACTGGAGAAAATTGACTGCTTAACAGAGGACTCTGTCATGCGTCACTTAAACTTTAAAAATAAAATGGTGTATGGTGGAGTCCTACACAGGTGATGTACGTAGGCCTAATGTTCAAAGTAGCCTATTTAACTCACAGCCCAGTTAGATTATCCATGATTAATAATGATAGTGAGCAATAAGTGAGAGCAGACACCTTTCAAAGGGAAAGTGAATGTTGCATCAATTTCACTGGCTTGCATTTGCCGTCCAACAACTCCATTTCTGCCCTTTGGATCTGATGTGTGTGTATTTTTAGCCATTATAATAAGGTTGTGAGTGAGTCTGATAACTGTTGCTTACTCATACTTTTTTCCTAACTAAAACAGAATAAAAAAGAAGGCAAGTGAAGCTAAGAGGTGCTTGTGTGTTATTATACCTTATTTCAGTACTAGTGTCGATACAGCGAGTGTAGCAGATTTGTAGATAATGTGTGGAATTTCTCCCTTGTTTATGGATGCTTGACAGCACATTATTGACATTGTTTCTAAGACAAGTGATAATTTCCTGATACATGTTAAGTATTGTTTCTAGTTATAAATAGTCTAGTAGGCCCATACCCTCTATGTCATTGGTCATGTCGTAATGACTAAATTTAGTCTTTTTAAATGTTCTTTTTAAAATATCTAAAGTAGAGAAAAATATGTCAATATCTTATAATTTATTTTTCTGTCGTTTATTCCTGTACAAAATGTTTTAAGTATTATGACATTGGAGAACACGAACCTTATAAATCATTCATTGTTCCTTTTGTTTTCTCCCTAGTTTTGAGGATCTTGACAATGATTCTGACACTATAAGTGATGGTTGCACAGAATATCACAGCACAGCCAGCTTAATCAAATCAAGTGAAGACGACTGAGCCATGGCTGAACTAAAGTCTCAGTCGAAGGTTGGGGGTGGGGAGCAGAGTTTGACGGTGAGTGTGTCCCGTTGGACGTTGTGTGAGCGCGATGGGGATGATGTTGTTGTGCCTGTTTCTCGAGTTACATGACTTAGGGCTAATATACATGCACTGTGATGGAAAAATAACTTGCCCTGACCATCTACAAAAAATGATAAGAATAATAACATTATTATTGTGAATTTATATTGTGCCTAATCCCTAGAGGGATTTAAGAGCTGGGCTATACGTACAGAAATATCTCTCAACTTAACCCTAGAGTTATAGGACACTTAAAATGCATACTGTAAAACCATTTAACAACACACACACACACACACACACACACACACACACACACACACACACACACTGTCACACACTCATACATAAACACACACACACACACACACACACACA
>NW_004797919.1:326962-334462 GCF_000002075.1 Aplysia californica | reverse complement strand
TAGGTCATTTAATTTTACAAGGCAGGACCTCTGAATTTATGCCGATCTTTGATAACATAGAGCTATGCTGGTGGAGAGCTTTGAAAACCCTCAGATAATTCGGCTTTGAGAATGCCTCAGCATGGATTCGAACCAGGGTTGTTTACTGTACAGCCCTGCATGATACAAGTTGAGCTAATTAGGGTTAGGGTTAGGGCAAGGACTAAGGTAAGGGTTAGAGTTTGGGTTAGGGTTTTAGATAGTGTGAAAATTTGTGATAGATGTAGGCCTTTGTTTGGAAAAGGAATGAGGTAGTCCATATTATGCGGCGTTTTTTAGAGTGGAAACCACAGACAATGTATTTACCTGTAAGCTGGGTCAGTTAATCATTTGCTTTCTCTGTTGCTATCATTAGTAAGTAAAACTAGTGGTGTTCAAGGTTTCATTGGCATTGAAAAGAATAACAGCAAGATGTTTAAAAAGTTTCCATATGGAGTAATGGGATTCCAGAGGAGAATGAAGAAAGATACTGACTTATTGTTTAAAAAAAAAAGAACCAAACAAAAAAATAAGAGGTGCCTCCTGATTTTTTGCCTTTCTTTCGACGTATTGAAACTTACTTATGTATTTCATCTTTAAAGTGTTTTTTTCTTTTAAAAACATCATAATGTTTAGAAAATTGTCTCCCACAGTCTCTCAGTATACTCGATGAATAAATACTTTCTTTTAACCTCTGCTACTGGGTGAATTATCTTTTCCTTTTATTGTTCGTTGTTATTTTCTTTACACTTTACCAATTTTGTACATAATACTCATTCACATGAATGTTTGAGACAGTAGAAAGCAACTCCAGTTTTATGAAGTACATTTCATTTTGAAGATAAGAAATGAACCGTTTTCATTTTGAAGATAAGAAATGAAACCGTTGATTGTTTCTTTCAGATGGTGGTGTTATTAGATCCCTCCGACGACCCCGATGATATTCTCAGGGCGAATCGGTCGAGGGAAAAACAATACGTGTTTGACTGCACGTTTGACGGTGCTTGCACACAGGTGAGGAAAGAACTTTTTGTCTGTGGGGGTCTGATTTTCTCCTGAATAATTAATTGTATTCATATCTTTCTTTTAGCTGAAATAGAAACGAGTTAGTCTTGAAAATAATGTTGTGTTTTTTTTTTTCGTGCTGTGTTTTTTATACTATACATCAACGCCGTCGCAAGAAAATGAGTTACTCCAATGTGCTTTTACTCACCTGTAAAGCTGGATCAAAAAGAGTGAATTATTATTTTGTGCGTCACTGACAATATGTAGTTAATGTGTAAGCTCAGTACATAGCTGTTGTTTTTTATATTCTGAATTAAAGGAGTTCACTTTGTTGTTTTATTTTTCTATTGCGTATTTTCAAATTTTGTTTTTTAATGGACTTTCATCTCTTGGGAAAAGTGGAGGAAGGAGGTTCTAGAATGAACCCCTCCCCCCCACACACACACACACACACACACACACACACACACACACACACTCACACACACACACACACATACACACACATACACACACAAAAAGGCTTTGCCACAATTTTGTTGAATTCAAAATACTCCTTTATTTCTCAAAGATTTTTTTTTACATCATTTTGGTGATTTTTTCTTATTTACAGCCTTTATATGACCTTGTTGTGTTGGAAGTGCCGTAAAACTCTTTCTAAAATAAAAAAATGTCCTTTTTTCTTCTCTCACAGAGGGATGTTTATCAGAACACAACCAAAATCCTTATACCCAACGTGACCAGTGGATACAATGCAACTGTATTTGCCTACGGACCCACAGGTACACATTGCGACCTCTGTCCTTTGTTGTCGTATTTCCATTTTTTTAACAGTGAAAATGGGACATCTTCTTAAGCTCACTCTTTTGTTATGAACTGTTTTCACTGTTATTAAAAATGGAGATACGATAAGAAAGCATTGGAACAAGGGCGAAAAATCTCGGATGGCCCGTGTGCAAGTTGCGCACGTTAAAATCCCCTGGTGGTCTAAAATCGATAAGAGTAGGCTTCGGCCGCCACCCGGGCAAAATTAAAAATTTCCTACCAACTAAAAATAATAGGTGTGTCCCGCGCGCTCATATGACCTTATGCAGTTGCGAGGGCCGTAAAACCCTATACTATAAAAAAATAAATAAATGAGAAAGCATTGGGGTCCCAATATTTCATACAGAGAAACTTTCTCCATGCTCCTTTTTGGCTTTTGCTGTTTTATGTTTCACATGTTCGTGTCAGAACAAAGAGGTGTTTATCCCCCCGTTGTGTCCTATCTGTTTGTGTGAAGGTGTCGTTTTCACATGTGGGATGATTGAGCAAAATAGATTTATTGATTGAAGTGTCAGATTGCATTTCATTCTATTCATTTATGCACTAGGTTTTTATTTAGAAAAAAACCAAACTATTGGTGTTTGTTTACAGTGTGTTATCATCTCTTTTCAATGTTCGTGTTCCTTTGTTCTTTTTTCGCTTTTGTTTTGTTAGCTACAGAAAAATAACACAGCACATGATTTTGTTTAGAGCGTTGCTGTTGTTGTACCAACCCCCCCCCAAAAAAAAACCCACAAAAAAAACCAAGTGGGTGGTTGGCGGGTGCTCTGGTGTGGTTTGCTCCTTCTTTCCTATCAAACATCTATCGTCTTTGTCTCCCCTTCTTCTTTTTTATGTTTGTTACTCTCTTGTAACAGCTCTAATCTTCTGGCACTCATATGACCTTATGCAGTTGCGAGTGCCGTAAAACCTCTACTAAAACTAAAGGAGAATAACACTGCACATGATTTTGTTTTGGGTGTTGCTGTTTTGGTACCAGAAAAAAAAACAACCAAGCAAAAAACAGGTGCTGTTGCCCAAAGGAGGGATGTTGCATCATGCATAGCATTACACCAGACAAATCTGACGAGAAACTCATCGAATCGTGGCTAAAACACATTAAACTCCCATTCTCAAAAGAGGGTTACTTAGCTATTCTGTCTTTCCGTGTGGGAAGAAAGACGAGTTCATTGCCCCTCTGGCTGCTGGGGAGCTTTTTCAAGTTGTAACGGGGACTGTGGAGAATGTTGTCCTTGCATAATGGATGAGCCCTGCTGGTTCCTGGTGCTGTTGGCTCATAAATGGTTCATGTGCACTATTGTGAGGAACAGACTTCTTGGGGGTCTGCTGGGCTGGAGATCCGAGGAAATAAGTAGCACGTCAAATGTTCATTAATTCCCCGACCTTTGATATGTCGCGACCTTAATGATTTCTTGTCGTATCTCCACTTTTAATAACAGTGAAAACAGTTCATGACAAAGAGTGAGCTAAAGAAGAAATCACATTTTCACTGTTAAAAGAAATGGAGATACGACAAGAAAGCACTGAGGTCGTGATGTTGTGACAAAGATGGAGGGGCTTGTTTACAGCGATCATGTTCTTTTCAGGCTTGAAAGGACACGTAGAAAAGATTTGAAATGGTGATAGTGTTTTTGACAAATGCAAGACGGGTCATTCTTGAACGAGCTAGACATTTGAAACGTGTTTTTGAACACTCAAACAAATTTTTTCGATGCTCTGCTAGAGAGATAAAAACAAGGTCATGGTGAAAGAAAGCTATCAGCATAAATGTTTTTCTTTCACTCTATTTACTCTACGCTCTGTTGGAAGAAAGACATTTTTAATGTGGCATCACAAATGGGAAAGATTGAAGATAACACGAACACACAGCAAGGCTGCTGTTTGGTTTGAATGGTTGAAGGAGCCTGGTTTTGTTCATAGACAGGGAAGATTTAGCATTGTCTGAAGGTTGGGCTTGTCTTGAGCTGGGTGTGCTAGACCGTGCCTAATGGCTAATGAACTTTTTTTTCTTCTGTCAGTGAGCAATGATGCATTGAGCTGGTTACTCATTTAAAAAAAATAATAAGTTATTTGAAACTAGGGAAGGATCTTTAGAGGTGAAGAATCTGATAAATGACATGTCACTTCTGTTCTGGTAGATTCTTTTCAAACTGATAGACCCCCCCCTCCCCACCCCTGGAAAAAAAAATAAGAAAGAAATAAACAAATGTCTGCGATAAACAGACACCTAACATAAATATTTACCATTTGTTTTACTCTCTCACACTCACAAGCACATGTACATGTTAATGCCTACACAGGGAAAGACGTTCATGGGTACGCGCCACGCACACCCACACACATACACACACACACACACACACATACACACACACACACACACACACACACACATGCACACACATACACACACACACACACACACACACACACACATACTTGCGCAAACTCACACACTGAAAACTTCCTGCCACACACACATTTTTTCCTCCATTAAAAGCTACTTCTTCTCTTTCCGTATACACTTTATGTCTTTTTCTCTAAACTAAGGGACAGTCATACTATTGAGGTGCTTTTCAATTCCTAAAAACAATTTTGAAAATTTTTTTCATCCAACCCTCCCCTTTCCCCTGACCCTGAAAGGCTGTTGCCGAGTTCTTGAGCTCCGTGCTCTGATTGATGATCATGATACACCAACCTCATTTGTGTTTTGGGGGCTTTTTTTTGGTTCTATCTCAGAACTTTTGTTAAAAATTGAAATACTTTCCCCATCCCCAGGTGCTGGTAAAACTTACACAATGCTCGGAACGGATGAGGAGCCCGGGATTATGGTCCAAGCTCTGAACGATTTGTTCCTGGAGATGAGACAGAACACAGACAAAGCTTTCAAAGTTACCATGTCCTATTTAGAGGTATACCTTTTTTTTTCTTCTGTTTTTCAACACTTTGCCGTCACATCTCGCCTATCGGTGATGTTTACCACCAAAGATAGTAAATAACAAGATGGGCCACTCAGCCGAAAAAGTGTCCGCAGGAAGTATGCTCTTTGCTTCAGATGGCGCTGCAGTCTGTTTTGAAGCTCTCTTTCGTTTTTCCAGAAGAAGAATAGGAATAGCACCTCCTTGCGTGCGCAGATCAACTGCTGTTCATCAGCAGTTCGGGTACGTTCAGTGCGTAGTTTTAGGTTTTTTTTATTTTAATGACCTCTCACCTTTCATTCTAAAGTCAAATTAAAGGAAGAAAACCATCACCCTTTCCTCCGGAAGAGGTTTTTTGTCAGCGTAACCATTTAAAAAAAGCGTTCTTCCGAAATTTATCCCAAAACATGCTAGTTTCACTTTGATTTTAAAAAACTCAAGTAGGGTAACTCTGTTCGCAAAGAGTGCGCTTTTGTGAAGAGGGCGCCACCAAATTTTGAGGACACTTTTTTAATTGGCTCAAAGAGAGAAGTGGCCCATCTTGTTATGTACTATCATTGTTACCACCCAGTTTCTTTGGATTTTCCCCGAAATACCTTTGCCTTTGATGGCAAGGGTTTTTACTATATGAGCCTTGTGATGGCAAAGTGTTAAAGATAAGTTTATAATTATTACACTTATTTTCTAATTAATTTTAGTTTATATTTGCTTTTTATTATTGTTTTTAACTTGACCATAGGGGTCTATTGACTATAACAGTCACTTTTCTCTGTGATCTAGAGTGACCATTCAACTCTGAAAACAATCTTCCATTAGTGAGTTTAGCTTAGACACCAAGAGTAAGAGAAAAGCATTAGCAGAAACGTCCAGGATTTACCGCTAGTCCTAAGAAAATATTAAATTAAGAATTTTGGTTTCAGTACTAGAGAAAGCCAAAACTGGCTGTTCAATGATTTTTTGACCTTGCTCTGATATGACCAGAATTTTCCTGTCAATTCACTCGGCAGATCTACAACGAAATGATCCGAGACCTCCTGAATCCCGACTCGGGGTTTTTGGAGCTGAGGGAAGACGCAAAGGGCAGCGTCCAGGTGGCGGGTATCTCCGAGGTCACTGCCAGATCCACTGAGGAGGTTCGTGGGATGTTTAAATAATATAAGATAGATCTAGTAGATAAGATACAGTGAAGTCTGTTTCAACTGAAATCTGCGGGACTGCTGGGTTTTCTTTGGTTTTTCTGGGGGTTTTTTTGGTTTGGTTTAGAGAGGGTTGCTCAAATAGAAGAAAAAAAAATGGGGGATTTTGTTTTGTTTTGTTTTACTGAGTTTGATTGAAGCCGACTTCCCTGTACTGATCATATGTTATTGGTGACTGTGAGGAAATGTGAAGTGCAATGGCAAATAGTATGTACTAATGATTCACCAACATCACTAAATATAATGATATACACGACATGATCACAGCACACAATACAGACAATGTTATAACATGATGTTTGTGATTACCACTGTGCAAAGAATTGAGCATTTCCAGAGAAATGAGTTTTTGAAGAAAGACTCGTTCTTTATGAGCATTTGTTTGAATACTGGTAACCAACCCTTTGTTACTGCGCCAGCAAAAATGGTGCATCTCATTTTTGTTACTTTTGAGATAGACGGAAGAAACTGTTTAATAAAACTAGACTACTTATCGTCTAATAATGGGAAGACTTGCCGTACATGTTTTGTGACTACCAGGACAATTTTGTTTTTGGTTTTTACCAAATGATAGATTATAGTACCACCTAGCAAACTTGACATTTTTATGAGTTTTTATTCTGTTACTAATTGGCTCGTTCTTTTATTCTGATTTTTTTTTGGTGGTTTTACTTCATTCCTTTACTGGTTGCACATGCTCTGACATCATGTGACCTCCTCCTACTTGAATCGTAAATATTTTGACTTCTTTTCAAGATCGATTTTTTTCATCATAATCAAGACAAATTTACACAATTTAAGGTGAATACTAATCACTTAATTTACAGAAATTGATGTACAGAAATGTGGGAAGACATGAAATAAAATCAAGAGACTAGCCCAGTATAGGGAAAGGTGGAAAGGGTTTGTCCGTGGCCTATACCCTGGTGCAGGGTGAGAAAGGCAATGATGATGATGAATAGCTTCATATGCCCAAAAATTGATGAACACCTGATTCCACCGTGTCGAGACACAAAATGTTTTTATTTCCCCGCCCCGATCAGGTGATGGAGATGTTGGTCAAAGGGAACCTGGAGCGGACGCAAGAGCCTACGGCCGCCAACGCCACCTCCTCAAGGTCGCACGCCATTCTGCAGGTGACGGTCAAGCAGAGGAACCGCGTGCGCAACGTGATGCAGGAGGTGCGCACCGGACGATTGTTCTTGGTGGATTTAGCGGGCTCGGAGCGCGCTGCAAACACGCACAACCGGGGGAAACGGATGGTGGAGGGGGCTCACATCAACCGGTCGCTTCTGGCGCTGGGGAACTGCATCAATGCTCTCAGTGAGTTTTGTTGCTACGTGGTTGGGTTTTTTGTTTGTTTTTGTGAGTTTGTTACTTTGTTCATTTGGTTGGGTTTTTTGTTTGTTTTTGTGAGTTTGTTACTTTGTTCATTTGGTTGGGTTTTTTGTTTGTTTTTGTGAGTTTGTTACTTTGTTCATTTGGTTGGGTTTTTTTTTTTTTGCGAGTTTAAAACATTGTTCATTTGTTCTTTTTGT
>NW_004797919.1:321481-324362 GCF_000002075.1 Aplysia californica | reverse complement strand
AACCATCACCCCCTATTCATCTTCAATCAAGGATTACAAATATTGTCTCCAGATCATATTTGAGCTAAGAATAAAAATAAACTAATGAGGTGACAAGGAAGCTCAGTAGTATGAGCCGTGTGCCCACAGAAGTAGGCACTAGATCTATAGAAATGATCTACTTGTACATGAATATTATAGTTACTCTATTCTTCTCTGCTCTTGTGGCTATGAAGTTCTTGTTTTCGTCACAGAAGTAGGCACTAGATCTATAGAAATGATCTACTTGTACATGAATATTATAGTTACTCTATTCTTCTCTGCTCTTGTGGCTATGAAGTTCTTGTTTTCGTTATTGCTTTTTTTTATAACACTGCATCAATATTTGTGACACAGACGGACCTTGATGGAGCTGAACAACGCGTCCATGGAGATCAGCCTAGAGACCAACCGCAACCAGCTAGTCATCAGCGAGTGAGTTCTTTTGATTGTATAACAGATCTTTGTGTGGATAGTGGGGAAACTTTGTAAAAAGAAGGGCTTCTGTTTGTGAATTTCAAGATCCAGCAAGTAAATAGAACTCTTTGCTGGCAAGTATTTTAGCTCTGAAGTTTGCTCTACCTATTTTTTTTGTAAGTGTTTTACGGCGCTCTTAACTGCATAAGGTCATATGAGCGCGCGGGACACACTAAACATTTTTTAGTTGGTTGGAAATCTTGAATTTTGCTCAGGTGGCGGCCGAAGCCTACTCTTATCGATTCTCTATTTTTCCATACTTACTGAAATATCATAATCAAATCTGTTGTGAATTTTTTGGGCAACACTATAAAGTCACAGGGCACTGGACGTTGAGAACTTAATATTGTTTTTCGGGTTACCTTAATTGACCAAGGAGCGGATAATATTTATATATGCCAGTTGCCATAGCAGGCTTGTTTTTAATTAAGTGACTTTAATTTGTCAACAAAACAGTGTTCATGATCACATCCTTCAGAACTTGTGTAACTATGTGTCAGTTTTGAATGTAGCATTTTAGACCGTTTTTCCCTTAAGATGAGACAATTACTTCAGATGTTGTGAGTTGACTTTGCTTGAAGTAGTTTTGGTTAATGTGAAACAATGTTGGAGAATGCTACTCAAACCCTTGTAAAATGATGTAATTATTTATCTTTTGACTCTGAAACTAGCTCGTAGTTGTATCTGTAATTCTCCTTCATACAGCGGACTCCTACGTAGGTTTTTATTGCAACATTTATCACAGTTCCAGAGGACATGGCCCAAACTTCTCTGTTCTTTCTCCCCAGGTTTCAGGTGGACAAATCAAGACAGTTGAGGAACAGAGAAAACACGAACATGACCGACAACAAACTTCTTGGTAGGTTAATAATTGAATGTGTGAAAACTACAGTATTTTGCAACCCAAAATGCACTCCTGCTTTTTAAGGTACAACCCTTATATTAAAAGGAAATTAGATTTTGTTTACCTTAAAGGCACTTTTTATTTATGTAGACCGCTAGATTTTCACCACCCCATACTAAAATGTGCATTCAGTACGCAGAAAAGTAAGGTGGAGTATGCTTGTGCGTATGCTCATGTCCAAACCAAATCGAAACTTAATCACAGATTCACTCATTCAGTGTCTGAACATCGTGTCATCAAATAATGAAAATAATAATTGCATTTATATATAGTGGCCATCCACACTCTACTGCTTGTTCTAATTGGTCGCTTTTAAGCACAAGGGGGCTATCCGGAAAAAGGCTGTTTTGAGAAAATCGAAGGTAAAGTTTTTGCCCCTTGTTCTTTAAAAGACAAAGAGAGTTTTCTCTATAACTGAACAAATATGTACGCACCAATGAAACTAAACTTCTCCTTTAGGTAGGGCAATGCTCCTTTTTTGGTGTAAGTCACGATTTCTGGAAATTCCCGAAATCTGGGTTATCCCGCTTGTCCTTAAAAGTGACCAATCACTGTACACCCCACAGACGAAGAGAAAGAGAACAGCCAACCCAGTGGAGAGAATGTTCTAGAAGCCCCAGAGCCCGTGGAGGTTCAGGTGGCTCGGAACGAGCTCAAAGTTTTGCACGAGGAGAAGCACAAGACAGAGAGGGTCAAGACTACGGTACAGAGAGAGCTGGACACCGCTCGCAACAAGACGCATAAACTAGAGGAGGTGGGTGGCTAGTGGACGGTGGTGGTTGTTATTGATAAACTGGAGGACGTGGGTGGTTGATGGATGTTGTGGTGGTTGTTATTGTTGTGGTTGTTGTTGTGGTTGTTGTTGTTGTTATTGCATAAACTGGAGGAGGTGGGTGGCTGATGGATGTTGTGGTGGTTGTTGTGGTTGTGGTTGTTGATGTTGGTGGTGTTGTTGTTATTGCTGCTGTTGTTGTTGATGTTGGTGGTGGTGTGGTTGTTGTTGTTGTTGTTGTTGTTGTTGTTGTTGTTGTTTTTACATAAACTGGAGGAGGTGGGTGGCTGGTGGATGGTGATGGTTGTTGTTATTGTTGTTAATCCAGTAGCCTTTGAAGATGTGCTGTTCAGCCCAATGCCATATTATCTCTTTATCTCTGAGGGGGCCATCTTTATGTACGAGTTCTAAAATTGACATATACGTCACCGAATTGGTCGTTAAATCAAAAATAAGTGAACATAATTAGATAGTTTTTCATCTAATGAATGAACTCCCGGTAAAAGATGCCTTTTTTCGGCAATTGTCAAAAACTAATTTGTCGTTGAACTCGCTTGGAGCGGGTTGCCGGAGACAAGGAGTTAAAAAAATTCAAGGTCTACGATAGATGGAGGATGGCAGCTCTGAAGTCAGGTTGAATGGAAGGGACAGTGGTGGGGAGTGGGTGTTGGGTGTTGGGAGAAGGAGGGTGAGGAGGGGTGTGTGTGTGT
>NW_004797919.1:286779-320612 GCF_000002075.1 Aplysia californica | reverse complement strand
TTAATATTATTATTGTTGTTGCTGTTATTGTTGTTATTATTATAATTGTTATAACCACGATGCTGCTGATGGTGTTCCAGAGAACAAGCTGGTGTGCCCGCCTGAGCTAAACCAGCTGTATGAGCTGTACCAGGAGGAGCAGAACCACAAGCTGGTGAAGGGGGAGGACATCAGCTCCTTTACTTCTTTTGATAAGGTCAGTGGTCAGTGGTCAGTGGTCAGTGGGAGGGGTGGGGAGAGTGTGGGGTAGGGTGGGGCGGGGTGTGGTGGAGTGAGGTGGGGTGGGTGGGATAGGATGTACCAGGAGGAGCAGAACCACAAGCTGGTGAAGGGGGAGGACATCCAGCTCCTTTACTTCTTTTGATTAGGTCAGTGGGTGGTGGTGGGGTTTGGTGGGTGGGGGTGGAGTGTGGTGGGGTGGGGGAGTGTGTAGGCGGGGTGGGATGGGGTGTGATGGGGTAGGATGGGATGGGATGGGATAAGATACTTTGACAGTTTAAAAATGTATGTCTCCACAAAGAGAAATTTTCTGAGGCATGGTAAATACATACATGAGCAAGGCACTCTAAATTGTAGATGTTCAGTTTCCTAAGACTCTCAAGCTATTGTAGTCACCAAACTTTAATGGCCATTTTCTCGTTTAAGAACTTTCTCAGTTAATGATATCTTCATGGTTTTCCTCAGTGTCAAATTAATAATGTCAATGTAAGTATTCAAGTCCACATATCTATTGTTTGGTTTGGGTAGAAATTATCAAGGCTGTGATTAAATGGGTATGTTTGTTCTTTTGAAAAATGTCTTCATTGAGTAAAGGTAGTTTTTATTATTTTCAGGTTGCTTCAACAAACAATTTGATGGCTCCTTCTACACCAAAAATTGGAGAGTGAGTATTGGCTTTTTACTTTGGCTCACAAATGTTTTGTTATATCAGGATGTAAAAACTTTATCATATGTTTTATCAAGATGTGTATTATTCAAGCGAGGTAGAATGATTTCTGCATTATGAGCCGAAATATGTTTTTAAAAACTTTTCAATAATTTTAAAAGAGATTTTTTTCCTGTCAACTTCTTTATAAACTTTTTGCACCTAGATTGATATTAGCTTTTTGGCACCAATAATACATTTTATAAGTGCTTTCATGAAAGGGTTTGTATGTCCTTAAAAGACATGTAATTTTTGTATAAAGTATAAAGTCTGAATCACTTTACGATTTTAAAACTTTTCAGGGATGGCGAGGATGACAGCAATAAAGTTTTCACGCGGAGTGCCAAAGCCAAACAGATTCAGAGGTCAGAGGAACTGAACAAACACTGGAAGACTGACCTTGACATTGTGGAAAAAAGCCCGACGCCCCTCGCGCCCTCGAGAATCTCCTACGAAGACCGAACGGTCATCACCACAAACACTCGCAACATCGCCGCCCTCGCGGCCAAAAAACGCAGCCAGGCCAACACCAGCGCCGCGGAGAGCCGGTTCGGCGCTCGACCTCTCTACCGACCCCAGCCGCAGATCGACGACAATGACTTTGATGACTTTGGGAGCGTTTTGACGCCGAGCCGACTGGCCCAGCACAACCGTAACATGGGCGAGGGCGGACTGCTGGGGCCCTTGCACGGGTTTGGAGGTGCAGACGACGCGGCGGAGAGAGTGAGTCTGCTCACTGACCAGAGTTTGCCCCCTTTGAGGACGATTGGGGGTATTGGCAGCAAGAAGATCCAAGAGCACGAGGAGGCGAGGCGGAGGAATGTCCGCTACACGGGGAACAACGGCAATACCGGGAGTTATCTCGAGGTTCGTAGCTGACCATTTTTTGTCCCCCCTTCTGACAAAGCTTCACCTGTCACCTCGCTACCTTAAAAGTACAAAAGTTCTATCTCATTTTTGGCCGTTTTGAATTATTAAGACCATGAGGTTAAAAATCCAATGTTCTATCTGTTCTATCAAAATCATAAGACTATTTGTAAGTCTTTATCAAGGTACTCAAAGAATTGCATTCGAAAAAGCTTGAAATAATACTATTGTGAAACTGAAAATTTTTTTAATGTCACATTTCTCAAAGCTAGGTACTGAGCTGAAAATGGTATGAGTTTAACGCCCCTATCAACACTATTAGGTTATTTAAGAAGTGGGACCTCCTAGTTTAACGTCCGTCTCCCATAGGACCGAGCCAAGTGGGAAGTTCGTGTAAAGTGTCTTTCCCAAGGACACGATGTTGGACCGAGCTGAGGCTCGAACCCCCGAACCTGCAATCTCACGATTACGAGTCCGGTAGCCTAACCACTAGGCCACTGATGCCACTAGCTGCTAGAACTTTGTAATTCTGAGGTAGCGAGCTGTCATTAGGTCTGTTTTTTTGTTTCTGTTTTCCGAGCTAGATATCTAGTAATAATAATAATAATAATAATAATAATAATAATAATAATAGATAGCATTTGTATAGCGCATATCCCCGCTCAGCAGCAGGCTCTATGCGCTTTACACTATATTATTACCCCAGCAGACCATTGAACACTCCGAAACATTCTCAGCTTCCCGGGAAGCATACACTGCAAGCAGCCGATTAAGCGCTCAAACACTAACAATTCGTGTAAAGTGCCTTTTCCAAGGACACAAGGTCGGGCCCATGATGGGATTCGAACCCACGACCTTACGGTTGCGAGTCCGAGAGCCTAACCACTAGGCCACCGACGCCACATAGTACTCATTCAAGTAATTCAAATAATTTAGTTAAAATGTAAATATATAAATTTATGTTAATCAAGCAGGTTATTTTGTTTACCACACTTGTTTCGTCCAATAGATCCTAGATATTTATGCTACAAGCCTAGTTAACAGGATCAAAGTCATGATGGATACATTTCACCTTGTATTTGGCCGCTCTTATTTTCCTTCCTAATTTAAATGATTCAGTTGGGCATGCAATTTAGCATATCAACACTATTTTTGGTTATTATTCAAGTATCCTTCACATTATTCTGATTATTTTCTTCTCCGTATATGACACAGTGTATCACCTTTTTACACCAGTATTTATGGTGTACTGGTCAGGCTCTTTGCTGTTGTACTCAGACGACATATGAGTTCCTTTTCTGAAGGGGGAAAAGTTTTTAAAAAAATGAAGAACCAGCATCTGTCTGTTGGGATGTTTTGTCCCATACAGCTGCCTCCTAAACTATCAATATTGTGCCCGCTAGGGTGTAAAACATTACAATGTCAATTCCATTCAAACATTTTCTGCCATTTACAGAAATCGCGGAGTCAGGCTAGAAAGACGTCGGAAGTGCAGAACCCCCGAACGAGGCCGAGGAGAAAAATTTCCAACAACAGCAACCTCCGACCTCCCAACGCAGGCAAAGGTAAGAGGACTTGATGATAAATTAGAGTACTGCTTTTTTTTTGGTCTCGCTTTGCTGTTGAGATCAGTGCTTGTGGCTTAGTTTTGCTTATTTTTTGTTTTGTTTTTTTGTTTCCTTTTTTAATTTAGATCTGACTGCCTGGTGTCTTGGTTAGCTTAACTCGTCTTGGTATGGACTGGGTATTGATCAATGTTAAATGTGTTTTAAATATTTAAATATTATCGTGTTTGTCATCTGCATTTGTGGTGTAATTTCTATTTCTCGAGTACTTTTTCTTGAGCGCTTGGAAGCTGTTCTTAATTTTTTTGGGATCTTCACGGTTCTGTGAATTTCATATTTGGAATATTTTGGAAACATGGATATGAGATCCAAAGATTCATATGTTCACATTCCATTAAAAAAAAAATTTGTTCTTGTAGATATACATATATATAGTGATCTTGAAACATATCTCATTGATTTTGTAAGAGGAGCGTTGGTAAAATATTTAAGTATTGCTACCTATCAGTGGACAATTACATAATATGTCTCCAGTAAGAGGCTCATATACATATGTGAGAGCGCTTTGTCTCCAGTATTTAAAATACTTAGAGTTAAATTGTATGAGCACAGTTTGAAAAAAAAATGATTTTCATGTACATTATTTCAGTAAAGAAAATTATATACATTCGAAGAGACTTCAATTGAAATGTTGGAAACGATAGATTCATTACAATATATTAAGCTTTATGCAACATTGGGAAAGATAATTCATTATGAAAAAAAGCTTTATGAGAAAGTATGTAGCGTAGGATAGTCAGCTTTGTTTCTAGAAAATTGAGCATAGCTATTTTACTTAATGAGTTTGTTTTTGCTTTGAATGCTTTTGTCTTCTTTTTGCATGCCATCGATGTTGTGTTGTGGACATGAATATTGTTTTCTTTCACATATTATGTATATATTATTGCTTAACTGTTGGTGTTTCTGATGCTGATGAAAAAAACATGTATACTCCACCAAATATTTTGATTAAAACAGAACTCAGCTGTATAGAATCTGAAAAAAAAATCAAAGTAATGCAAAAAATAACAATGTTGCACCAAAATATTGCGTGTTGTATTTTAATTTTAATAAATTGTCTGAGTTTCCTTCTTAAAGGCCTACAATATAAGTGAGAGCGACAGCTTGTGCCAAACCATGCAGTAAATATTTATAGTTGGACTTGGTGACATTCTGTTAGGTTTAAGTTGTACGTCAGGGAAACTTTCAAACTTGTACAATGTGAGTTTTCCTACAGTTCAAGCATCTTGGCTCAAGGAAAAGAAATATTTAACGAATGATTAACATGCTACAGTATAAGGTGTTGATTTAAAATAATTTTTACAGAAAAACTGCATCTTTTTTCTTATTTGAAAAAAAAAATAATTCCACAGAACTATCTTCCAACAACTGTATTCCCCATAAATCTGTACCTTTGTACTATGTGAGATAAAGGAAAGCAATAGGGCCTACATAACTAGTGGACTAGAAGATTCCTGACACAACAGTTTCTGAAATGAACAAACTGTTTCCATGAAAGTGCCATAATTTATAGGCCTACAGTATTGTTTATTGATTTAAAGAGTGTAGGTATAAAAAAAAATTGTTTATACTTTTGAGTGGTATGAGGAATATAGATGCTCTTTACGTTTTGTGTATGTGAAATTTATCTTGTTTATGTGAAGTGAATGCTTATTTCTTAGAAAAAGGTTTTCTTGACAGCTTGAAGTTTGTCATTTTGGTCGACTGATATGATAGTTTAGGGGGGAGGGGAGGGGGAGAGAATGGACTGACAGACTGACAGAGAGACAGGCAGAGAGGGGGAGAGAGAGAAAGAGGGAGAGAGAGAGAGAGAGAGAGAAAGAGAGAGAGAGAGAGAGAGAGAGAGAGAGAGAGAGAGAGAGAGAGAGAGAAAAGAGGGAGAGAGATAGAAAAAGAGGGAGAGAGAGAAAGAGAGAGGGAGGGAGACAGAGAGAGACATATATAGTATATGGATGTGTAGGTGGATCTAAAAAGAACTGGAACTGAGTAAATATAAAAAGAACTGCTCAAGCTTGAAATTAAAGAGTCCCTCTAGATAGTATCAGCCTTCAGGGGATTTATTTATAGTAGTGAGTTTCAATGCTTGCAGTACCAAAAGTCCCTTCCAGCACGCGGCTAGCGAGTGAATAATTGATGAGCGGGATCGGTATGGAGTCTTGTTTACCTTCTATCTTCAGTCCCATCACTGGAGGATCGCTCCGGGACCCCAAACACGGTGGTGTCGGAGAGGAACAGGCGCACCAGCAGGAGCAATGCACGCAAGAAGCAGAGATGTGTGTTTTATTAATTTTTTAGTTTAAAAAAATTGTCTCATGTGGCCTTGGATCAAACCACTTCAAGCTCTTGCCGTTTTGTAGTCGGTGTAAATGTGAAAAATCACAAGACACTTGCAAAAATACATTGTATTTATATCTTTCATTTTCATCAATATTTGTAATCAAGAGAAAACCAACTGGTAGTTCTTTCTGTTTAAAAGAAATTCGAAACCGTAACTTAAAAAAAAAAGAGAAAATATCCCTGCACTTTTACTCGTAGCTCAAAATATTATGGATGATTGTTCACATTAATATTCAAACATATCAGTCTGAAAAGAGAGCAAATATGTTCTATTTGGGTTTAATCAATACTTGTAATTAATAAATGACCTGTCTCAAGTTCTCTCTGCTTTTATAAAAAATTAAAATGCTGATTAGTAAAAAAACAATCGCTAGAGTTTCCTCATAGTTCAAAACTATTTCTGACAATTATAGATGAGCTGTCACATAAACAACGTGCTTGTTTTCAGGTTATGCTAATCATTCTTTGACGAAAAAAAACCAAACTAGCCCATGAAACTTTTAAAACTTTCTCCTGCACATATTGGAGATAACGTTTTGCTCCGAGGCCCATGAGAAAACTTTTCTTTTTTTTTTTCCCCTTTGTTTGAATTTATTGAAATACACCAAGAGGTGGATAGTTTATGTCAGCTTTGAATGAGAATCTGCTTTTCCATGTCTACTGCAGCACTGAGTCCCTCCTCTATTGTGTGCTTTCTGTGTTTTACATCTGTCGTTTCGTGTGACTCTAACGAGATTCTCACACTGAGTGTGCTGGTTTTTGTTTGTTCTATTCTCACCACGATACTAACAATAACAACTGCCAGGGGCTGAGATGCAAAACCCACTACATCCATTTTAGCACTTTTGAGAAAATCCGCTTTTAAAATTAAATGCTGCTATATGTGCACGAACATGCGTACAAAGAAGATTTTTTGGTGGCTATTATAAAGTAAGTATGTGTTGGGTTTTGGCGGAAACCACTTTGTGCATCTGATAGCCAGCTGGTAACAATGTGCATTTAATTTATAAGCATAAAATCTCAATTTTTTCTGAAATGTCGCTTAGTGGGTTTTGCATCTCACCCCCTCAACTACACTGGTGCTGGGTACATGGGACCGACATTTCTACATTTTAATTTGTTATATATAAACTTTCCTCACTTCACCCAGGTGGGAATGGGTACCCGGCCATAGACAAGGAAACATCTTGTCAGTTAATTAGTGTTTTAGGGTCAAGAAAGTTGCAGTTAGCACTATATGCTTCCCAGGAAGTTGAGATTGTTTCAGAATGCTATCAGATCTGCTGGGGTAATAATTTAGATATGTATTGAAAAGTGCAAAGAGCTTGCTTTTGAGCTGGGATATGTGCTCTACAAATGCTATCTATTATTATTATTATTATTATTATTATTATTATTATTATTATTATTATTATTATTATTATTGTTATTACTATTATTATTGTTATTACTATTATTATTATTATTATTTTTATTGTTATTATTATTGTTGTTGTTATTTTTATTTTTATTATACAGTAAAAACTGTCCAAGATAACCACCCATTGTCGAGGAGACGAGTGGTGTTTTTGTACAGGTGGTCCTCTTGGGCAGTTTCATATTATGATATAGACAAAAACACTAGAGGGAGGGGGGGAAGGGATGAATTAGTGGTTGTTTGTACAGGTGATTGTCCTAGACAAGTGGTTCTCATGGACAGTGTCATTATGGTATAGACAAAAACACTAGGGGGGGGAGGGGGGAGTGTGAAATGGTTGCTTGTACAGGTTGCTGTCTTAGACTAGTGGGCATTACAGCAGGGTAAACTTCTCTTGCTTTTGATGACACATTTTGTGACTTAAACATAGCAACGACACATTAATTGTGACTTGAACATAGCAACGACACATTAATTGTGACTTGAACATAGCAACGACACATTAATTGTGACTTGAACATAGCAACACAATATTGAGGGTTTTAAGGAGTTTGGGAGTTTAAAAGTTTCTGCTCTTTCTAAAATATCAGTTATCCCTTTTTATAGTTGCTTTCCTGTACATTAAAAAAAAATAAAAAATATAGCCTGCATTTTAAAAATATTTGACTTTCAATACAGAGTTTTGTTTTATTGAAGAGGCTTGTTGTTCAGACCATAAGCTCATTTTCAATTCAGCAGCCTTTTTTTTTTTACTTCATAATTTTGTTTGTCTTGTCTGAAATGTATTGTCCTTACTGACTGGAATAAGCTAAGTTATTAAAGGCAGACTTCACGTCATTGGTAACAATGGCTGTGAGTTCCATTTAAGTAGTCTAGGGGTGGTTGGAAAGTGATATGGGTAGGTCCAACTTCTTTTTTTCCCCCCTATATATTGTTTCTGTCTGTGTGTGTATATCTTTCTCAGCACAAAATGACTGTCATCGTGTCGATGTGCTTCTCTTTACTCAAATAAACAAACAAACAAAAAAACCCCAAACAAATGAATTGAAAAACTCTTTTCATTTCACTTTATTTGTAACAGTGTCTCTTTTCATCTAGAATAAGTATAAGTGGGTGGTTGGTGAGCGGTCTGGCATGGTTTACTCTTGCTTTCCTGTCAAACGTCTGTTGTCCTTATCTCTTCTCCTTCTTTTGTTTGTATGTTACTTCTTTTCAGTAACAGCTCAAATCTTTGGCACATATATGACCTATTTGTGGTGCAAGTGCTGTAAAACTCTTACTAAATTTAAATCTGTCTTTCCTCCTTTTTTTCTTTGTATGTTACTACTTTCTAGTATCTCCTATAATCTTCGGCGCCCGGCACTTGCAAGACCTACTCTTGTTGCAAGTGCTGTCAAACTCTTACTAAATCTAAAACTAAAACTAAGAATAGACAAAATACAGTGTCTTCCTTTAGTGACTTGTATAAGCTTGTCAGCGTAATCAGACATAGTCATCATTTACTTTTGTTTCAGCGTACTCCAATGGTGTTTCCACGGCCCCGGTCACTCACCAATCAGATCACTCCACGACCAGCACGCCCCAACAGCGAGAGAAGAAGACCGCCAAAGTCCTCCCCACAATCCCACAGTACAGGAAAGGAGATATAACGGTCACCGGAACCGCCACAAATGCTGCCAAGTTTTAGTGCACACAAAACCTGTTTGGTCAATGTGATCCACGCTTTTAGTTTGAACACTATTGCTGGATGTGACCAGTGATTGGTTGCTACATGTTGGTTCGCTCCTCCGTTTGAGATACTGAAGAAAACATCCTTAAAAAGATAACAGTGGCGACATCTATATAACATTATGAAAGCATGTTTGAAACTGGTTTTAAGGATTTACTTTTTTGTATGCAGAGAAGAGGAGCATTTTGTCGTTAAAGAACTTAACCACTTTGCCATAACATCTCGGTGATCAGCAAGAATGCCGAACTTCTGCTTCCGTCACAAAATACAGATCGACAATGTTTACCACCCAGTTTTTTTTTTAATTTCTCCTGAAATGCTTGTAATGGCAAGGGTTTTAACTATATGAGCCTTGTGGTGGCAAAGTGTTAAATTGAGAAATAGTGACAAAATCTGTTGCAAAAATGCTAATAATTTTTTAGAGCAGTTCTGTACAAGAGTGAACCACCTTGTAGAGCACTTTCCTTTAACAAAGCCCGTACGAAGCTCTTGCTGGTATTGTCTTTGATCTAACAGCTAACAAAGTCCATATGGTTGCTTTTAAGCGCAAGGGGGCTATCCCGAAAAATGCTGCTTTGGGAAAATCTGAGGTAAAGTTTTTGCCCCTTATTCAGTTTCTTGAAAAGAGAAGGAGGTTTTCTCTATAAACAAACAAATATACACACCAATGAAACCAAACTTCTCCTATAGGTAAGACAATGCCCACTTTTGGTGTAGGTCAATATTTTTGGAAACCCCCGAAATCTGAGTCAGCCAGCTTGTCCTTAAAAGTGACCATATAAGGCTCATACTGGAGGTGCTAATGTTTTAGCCACTACAGAAGTTCTACAAGTATGTGGTGTCTCCGTTAAAAGTTTATTCGTTGCTTCTGTGACAGCATATCCTGCTCAAAGGATGAGATGTCAACAGGCTTATCGATGTATATATATATATTTTGAAATCTATCGTCCCGTAAGTTCAGGAAATATTATTTCTGGATATAGGGAGCACACCCGATCGTGTGTATGTGTTGCCCGCTTCAATTGGTGCAGCTGTCAGTTCCTCTTTCAATGTACACACACACACAATGTAAAGACGACGACTGTGATGGTTTAAGGTTTTAATGCTGTACACCACTGTATTTTTGTCAGTGAATCTTCTTGAAGAAATGGGTTGTTTTTTTTGGGGGGTTTTGTAGAAAATGTACACGATACAAGGTGCTTAGCTATAATTGTGTTAAATGAAACTGGACGTCATGACGTTTTTTTCTGACGTCCTAATTATTATCTTTTTTTTCTTTGCAGAACTTGTAACCACCAATTCTATTTGTCATAATCAAAATCCTTTTCTGAACCCTTTTGGGCCCCAGCTCTGTGTTACTTATCGGCCTACAGCCCATGCACCTGGGCTTTCTTGAGGCGACTGTTAAATTTTTCGCCACGGCCAGGTAAGGTATGAGTTTGGTATGCGGAAGGTTAAGACGGTGATTGTTCAGGCGAGGGTTCCGGTCCATAGGGATAAGAAAATATAAAACTGTAATTAGATATTAAGAAAAAAACAAATAAGTTTCTCTGTACAATACGCTTAATCCCAGTAAAATACTTGTTGCACGCTATTGTTTCTCTGTTTCGAGTCATTCAGATTTGATTGTGTATATAACGGCGGTGTGGTGTAGCGACAAATTGCTGGCTGATGGCTCTGTATTTATCGCCCGCCAGAAGTCATACTGTGATTATTATATGTGAGGCAGCGTGGTGGAATCAGGCTCTCGTCAAAATAATCAAAGTGAAGAAACTTGCGTTGTTCAGCAGGTTTGTGAATTTTTATCAAATTTTTGTTTTTTGGCTTAACACCTTTCATGCCTACTAAAGAACTCATTTCTGTGTGGATTTTTCTGAAAAACGTTGATTAAAGGTACAAAAAAAATAATTTTTTAGTTACCATGGACTCTTAAGCTAGGGAAATAACTAATCTTTGGCGGCCATTTTCTCATTAATTTTACCTCTGAAAACAGGTGACCCCCCACCTCCTTCATTCGCAAATATCTCGACTGGTATTTAAGATAAACGGATATTTTTCTCATCCAAATAAAGACAAGCAAACAAGCTTTAAGATGATACCAATAACTCTACTTGCCCAAAAATTGACGAGAGCCTGATTCCACCACACTGCCTCACATATTTACCTTACCTTACATTGTTATTTATCGTTCTCTGACCTCGCATTCCCAGTAGACTGATGGCTGATTGTATAATGTTTCATCGCATATGTCGTTTTGGCAGTCCCTGTTGTTGTGCCGTGTTTGATATGTACCTGGGTCTTTTTTTTGTATACTCGTCATACAATCGTTCGATTAATGGAACAGCCATTTCAATATCCCAGTTGTGACTTTACGGCGATCATCTCATCTGAATTTTTAAGTAAAATTTCAAACTTACTCCCTGCGTTTTTGGAAAAAAAAAAGATTCAGATGATTTGATCTACCCAAGGGCCCTCTGCAATATAAATGTGCTTATACATTGATTTTTTACCTTTTTTTTTTTCAAATGTTCATGCAAATGTACCCACATTTGTGGGAAGATTATCAGCAGATCTGATTTTGTTTTTCACGTTTTTGGGGAATTGTGGCATTCATGTGCTTTGTTTTCTTTTTTTTTTCCTGGTATTTGTGACCTGGCATTGGGGTAGAGTGCTCGTAGCTTTTGTTATGATGGAAAGGGGGTATGGGCATTGTTAAGATTTGTGAAATGTACCGATAAAATGAGTTACTTCTTGGATACTAGCCTTGTGGAAATTGATACATCAACTTCATAGGTGGAGTTTGTACAATTTGTAAGTCTTGTATGGAATAATAAAAGACACGGCAGACTTGAAGATATTGACATCAATTGAAAATCTATTACTCTGAACCCAGTGTCGTTTTTTGTGGCCGATTTCTCCATTCTTGGATTGCGAGAAGTAACTCATTTTGTCTGCACGCCTCACATTTGTTGAATCTGTTTTCTTAATCGTTGAAATGGGAGACCTGGGAAGCTTTAGCTTCAGTTTGAGACGCAGCACGAGAACTGGAATGACATTTTTTTATAAGCAGAAGAAAAAATCCTTTTCCCGAGCTATACACACACACATACAGTAGAACACGGTTAGCTCGAATTCTTCGGTACCGGCTTCGGTAGTTCGAGGGATCCGTAGTTTGAGGGAAAAAAAACGTGACTGCAGCAGGCACAGTTCGACGGATGCGTGATTTCAAGTCTTCTGTGTTCGACTTATCCGTGTTATACTGTATTTCTATTGGAACTTAAATAATTACAATTGGAGCGATGGCAGTGCAGTTTTTTAATTTATATCTAGTGAGGTGATCAGGGTGGTAGCATATTATATATATTATTCTATCTATATTTGCATCTGTCTTTCTGGTGTGCTGTATCCAGCGTGTAGCTTACAACTCTTGCTCTGTGAAGCTCTGATGGTTTGACTTTCTTGTAGACTTACTATATTATTCCTACATACTGCACGAACTTCGTCATTTCAAAATGTTTGTTCAGCCATATTCGCACTTCACTGTAGGTTTTCACGTAACTTTGAGCACTGTAAACGCCAGGTTTTGTAGTAAAAGAATATGTTATGTCATAATATATCGTACTCTTTTTAGATGGGCAACTATTGTGTAGTGGTTATGCTCTCGGCTGTTGTTCACAGCAGATGTGAGTTCCGTTCTCGTAGTGGGAAGCTATTTTACCAAGTATCGTCATCTATATTCTGGGAATACTGTATCTCTTTCCACTGTATCTCTTTCTGCCCAGGTTGATCATTGCAGGCTGCTGTCGAACCAGCCCAACTCCTGACTTGTCTAAATTGTGTTGATCAGGGGGTAAAATATAAATTACAAACACATGAGAATCTAATCAAACTAATTTTTGAAATAATTTAAACTCAAATTTATGTTATAAAAACAATTTTTTTAATGCAGTCCATGAAATGTTTGATGTTTCTTTTATCTTTTTTAGCCATTTCCCCGTGATCCTCAGTGACAAAATGAGATAGACTAACACTAGTTTTTAAAGACAGGGAATTTTTTGTTTCACCGATCCTACAGAGAAGGATTTTAGTTAAATCTGGAATTATAGGTCCGATGTCTCAATCTGAACACAATGTATCAAATTTATTTTCACAGCTCTTTTTTAAAAGTTGTGACCTGTACGTCTGCTTTATTTGATTGAAATGCCACTGTGATAAATCTTCATTGAGCTGTTTAAAAAAAAAGAATTTAGTGATACTACTTTGGAAAACTCTACAATTTGCTCTTTTACAAGAAAATGAGTAACTCTGCAAGTTTTTTTTTTAACAGGAAAATGAGTAACTCTACAATAACTTTTTTTTTTTAACAAGAAATAGTAACTCGACCAGTTTTTTCTTCTTGTCTTTTTGTTTTTTTTTCTTGTCTTTTTGTTTTTTTTAACAAGATAATAAGTAACTCTACCAGTTGGTTTTTTTTACAAGAAAACGAGTAACTACAAGTTTTGTGGGATTTTTGTTAGTTTTTTTTTTTTTTTTTTTTTACAAGGATGTCCTTTTTTTTTTTTTTTTTTTATTTTTTTTTTTTTTTTTTTTTTACAAGAAAATGAGTAACTCTACTAGTTTTGTTTTTTTAAACAATAAAATGAGTAGGCCTAACTCTACAAATTTTCTTTCTTTTTTTTTTTTTTTAACCAGGAAACATGTAACTCTACAAGTAAAAAAAAAAAGTAAAAAAATGAGTAACTACGAGTTGTTTTTGTTTTTTTAAAAGAAAATGAGTTACTCTACAAATTATTGTTTTTTTTGACTAGGAAATGAGTAACTCTACATTTTTTTAAAACAAGAAAATGAGTAAGCCTACAAGTTTTGTTTTGTTTTGTTTTTTTACAGGAAAATGAGTAGATCTAACTCAACCAGTTTGTTTGTACTAGAAAAAGAGTAACTCTACAAGTTTTGTTTTTTTTAAACAAGAAAATGAGTAATAAATTCAACAATTTTCTTTTTTGGGAGAAAAAAAATTAGTAACTCTACGAGTTTTTTTTTTAACAAGAAAATGAGTTTTTTTTGGGTTTTTTTTTAACCGGAAAAAGAATAGATCTAACTGTACCAGTTAAAAAACAAAAAAAGTAACTGTACAAGTTTTTTTTTGGTTTTTAAACAAGAAAATGAGTAATTCTACAATTTTTTTTAAAACAAGAAAATGAGTAATTCTACAATTTTTTTTTAAACAAGAAAATGAGTAACTCTACAAGTTAATGTTTTTTTAAAACAAAAAAATGAGTAACTTTACAATTAATTTTTTCTCAAGCAAAAAATGAGTAACTCTGCAAGTAGTTTTTTTTCACACAAAAATAAGTAAATTTAATTTGAGATTTCTTAGTTTTCTCCGTGATTGCGCCATGAAGTTGGCGAACATCCTCAGCTGCGAATGTCAGCGAATTACTATGTAAATGTTGGTTAATTACTATGTAAATGTGATATGAATCTTGCATGCTTTGTTATTACAACTTTTTACCTTAGGCCATGAGGTGTTATCATTGGTGCTTTCAAATACCTTGCTGAACTCTGCAGCTGGAGTTCCCATTGAGCGCTTTTTGTCGCTCTAATATCCCTAACTTTCCCGATTTTATATAAATTCCAAACTGATATATTTTCCCCCCTCCCCCAAATTTTCATGAAAACCAAGATTATGTTATTTTTCATTGTTTCCAGACTTGCATAACGAAAGAATTTTATTTAAAAAAGGACGGAAAAGAAAGGAGAAATGCCCATCAATTTTCCTACACACACAGTGGAAGTATTTGTACAGTTCAAAGAAAGCGTATCAGATACTTGTGAAATAATTTTTATCAGAATCCTTCAAGTACAAGATATAACTGTCGTGTATATTAATTTGGCGTAAATTTTCGAGAAAGTATCTCTTAAATGATTTTATTTTTTACCTTCATGTTGTTGCTGGTATATTCCGTTTTGTTTCCTTTTATTGGGGTAAAAAAAAAATCGTCAGTTATATTTTTCATTTTTCTTTTCGCTTACTCACACTTTTCACTCTTCTCACTTTGTTTATTTTCTTTCTTCAATTACTGTTTTTTGTGTTCTTTTTAAATTAAAAAAAAAAAAAAAATCTGGTGCACCGTCCCACCGTACGATGTTTCTCTCGTCCGAAACTACACTCGTTCAGTCACCCATGTAGTGTATAGGTAGTGATCATGTTGTCGCCGTGTCTGCCTCACACCAAAGAACAGATCGTCGCCATCCTTCGGCATTGTCTCACGTCAGAATACCAGGTTTTCAGGAGCAGGAGGATACAACCTCCCCCCCCCACCCAAAAAACTTACCACAATAACAATAAAGAACCTATTTTATTCTGTGCGGGACATCATGTAAACACAACATGTTGTCATTTGCTTAAGTCCATTACTGTTTTTCGAGGAGGAATGAGATTAGGACCAATCAATGCACTTCATCAAACTTTACAATATACTTTGATTTTCATTTAAAACACACAAAAATTTTTTGGGGAAATTTCTGACGGTTTACAATGCTGAACGACGGCGAGGAAATGTAAAGCCTCGAGCTCCCGGAGTGGGACCCTCTGCCCTAGCTGTATATATATATTTATGTGTGTGTTGAGGGGGTCGTCTCTGCGTCTCAAAGTTGTTACAGAGATGAGTAGAAAGGGACTAGAGATTTATGGAGGGGGGGGGGGGATAGGGGAAAGGGTATGGGTGGATTTTTTTTGGGTTGATTTGGACTGTTAGACTTTTGGCATTCAAAAGTTTTATAAGTTGAACAGATCTAAGTGCTCAATGAGAAAGTTTTGTAGACAAAGTCGACAGAAAAATTTTGTATTGAGCGAAACATGGAAGTGTAAAAGGTCCAGTGGGTGGTTGGTAGGATAGATACTGTGGTGTGGTTTGCTCCTTCTTTCCTATCAAGCCTCTATCATCCTTATCTCGCCTCCTTTTTTGCTTTGTATGTCGCTCTCCAGCAGTTTTATCACTCCTCCTCGATGTTAAACTCTTTAGTATTGCTCCTCCTCTTTTTCTTTGATGCTGTTTTGTCATAACACCACTTATCTTCGGCACTTTTTTACCTTAGATTTATGTAAAAAGTGCTGTAATAAAACTCTTAACTAAAACTTTAAAAAAGAACCAGCTGAGCAGAAGGTCCCACTGCGGAGGCTTTGGCAGAGCTGTGTTGTTGTCCCCTGTGTCCTGTCGTTCTCCGCTGCTGATCCGGATCTAGTTGTGTACAGACCGACCCGAAGGTTATAGGGCATACGGAACGAATATATACTCTATTATTATTACTGGGTTTATTGTTACTACATTTATGATTATCGATTAAAAACACGAAAAAACAAAAAAATTTATCTGGTTTGCTTGTTTTTTTTTGTGTTTTATTTTTTGGTGGTGTTTTTTGTGTGTGTTTTTTTGTTGCTGTGTTGAGTGTTGTGGGCTGAAGTGGTCAGGGTATAAAGTCTGGGTTTCCTTGACACTCACAGGATCAAAGCAGCCTGACTCCTAAAATGATATGTGCGTATATATATATCATGTCGTGTGTGGCCGAGTGGTTAGGCTCTCGGACTCGCAACCATAAGGTCATGGGTTCAAATCCGGTCAGGGACATGACATATATGTCCTTTGGAAAGGCACTATACTATACACCTATGTTCCTCACTTCACCCAGGTGGGACTGGGTACCCGGCCACAGATGGTGAAAGATCTTGTCAGTTTGTTAGTGTTTGAGCACGTGTAATCTAGTGCAGCTTACATTGTGTGCTTCCTGGGAAGGTACGAGATTGTTTCTGAGTGTTAGTATCTGCTGGGGTAATAATAGTGGTAAAGTGCACAGAACATGTGAATGCAATTATTATTATTAATATTATTATTATTATTATTATTATTATTATTATTATTATTATTATTATTATTATTATTATTGGGGGGGGGGGGGGGTTATTATTCTTATTCTTATTTTTATTTCTTTTTCTTTTTTTCTTTTCATTACACTATACTATGATTATTATTATCTTTATTATTATTATTATTATTATTATTATTATTATTATTATTATTATTATTATTATTATTATTATTATTATTATCATTATTATAATATTATTCTTATTTTTGTTATAATAATATTTTTATATTATTATTGCTATGATTAATTTCACTATATGATTATTATTATTATTATTGTTATTATTATTATTATTATTATTATTATTATTATTATTATTATTATTATTATTATTATTATTATTGCTATTGTTATTATTATGATTATTATTATTATTAGGCCTATTATTATTATTATTATTATCATTATTATTATTATTATTATTATTATTATTATTATTATTATTATTATTATTATTTTAATTGTGCCATTATTTTTTTTAAAATCTTCTGATTATTATCATCATTATCATTGTTAATTTCATTCTCCTTCTCCTTCTTATTCTCCTTCTCCTTCTTATCATAATAATAATAATAATAATAATAAATAATAATAATAATAATAATAATAATAATAATAATAATAATAATAATAATAATTACTATTATTATGTTGATCGTGCGTATGTGAAATATGGTTTGAATTAGTAGGCTTACACAGGGGCGAAGCAGTGACTTCTATAATGATAGCCTATATTTCATGTATTTCATGTCCACGGGTGTGTTTTATATTTACCAGCATGACAGTCATCGAATTTTAAACTGGAAAATTATATTCATTTAGAAATGTCGACCTTTCCCCTATTCTGGGCTAGTCTCTTTATGTGTTATTCCATGTCTTCCCACTATTCTGTACATCATTCTCTGTGACTGTTCTCCAGGTTCCATGTGGCCTTCTCCTTGATCGTTGACCCTGTGGATTTCAGTCCAAGGCTATATTATAATATGTAGGTAGGCTATTATGCTTGTTAATTTCTCCCACACAAACCTGTTTAAATTCTGTAGATCTATGGGAATTTACAGTATGGAAATGAGAACACTTTATGTAATCTAGTAGATTTGTGGGAATTTACAGTACGGAAATGGGAACACTTTATGTAATCTATAGATTTGTGGGAATTTACCCTAAAGAGACGGGGATACTGGGGATAAAGCTAGAAAATACTGGGGATCGATGAGCTAGAAAATATTGTGGATTATATAAAAATTATTGGGGATGAGATAGAAAAGTCTGGGGAATATTGGGGGTGAGATAGAAAATAGTAAGGGTAGGCTACAAAATATTGAGGATGTGATAAAAAAAAAAAAATTGGGGACGAGCTAGAAAATATTATGGATCTAAAAATATTGGGAATGAGATTTTTTAAAAACGTTGTGTATGAGATACAAAAGTCTTTTGAAATATTGCTTATGAGCTAAAAATTATTGGGGATGAGCTAGAAAATAATGGGGATGAGCTAGAAAATATAATACAGATGAGCTAAAAATTATTGGGGATGAGCTGGAAAATACTGGTGATGTGCTAGAAAATATTAGGGGTTAACCAGAAAATATTTTGGATGAGGTAGAAAATATTAGGGATGAGCTAGAAAATACTGGGGATGTTCTAGAAAATATTAGGGTTAACCAGAAAATATTGGGGATGAGTTATAAAATATTGGGGTAGAGCTAGAAAATACTGGGAATGAGCTTGAAAATATTGGGGATGAGTTAAAAAATACTGGGCATGGAGCTAGAAATTACTGGGGATGGAGAAAGAAAATAGTGGGGAATATTTAGGATGAGCTACAAAATATTTGGGGGATACTGGCGGGCTGGAACGAGAAAATACTGGGGGTGGGTCTACAAAATATTGGTGACGAGGTAGACAATGCAGAGGAACACTGAGGATGAGTTAGAAAATACTGGGGATGAGTTACAAATTAATATGGATGAGCTAGAAATAAATAGGGATAAGCAAAAAAAAATACTAAGGATTAGTTAGAAAATATAAGGAATGAGCTAGAAAATAGTGGGGAATATTTGGGATGAGCTAGAAAATATTAGGGATGACTTAGAAAATACTGAGGATGAGCTAGAAAATACTGAAGATGTGTTAGAAAATATCAGGCATGAGGTAGAAAATGCTGGGGATAAGCTAGAAAATATCAGGGATAATGTAGAAAATATAAGGTAGGCCTATATGCTAGAACATACTAGGGATGAGCTGTACAACAATAGGGGTGAGGTAGAAAAAATTAGGGATTAATTAGAAAATACTGTGGAACAACGGGGATGAGCTAGAAAATACTGGGGATGAGTTAGAAAATATAATTAATGAGCTAAAGAAGTATTAGGGATGAACTATAAAATACTGGGGATAGACAAAGTAGAAAATACAGGGGATGAGCTAGAAAATATTGGGAATGAGCTAGACAATATTAGAGATGAGCTAGAAAATACTGGGGATGAGCTGGACAATATTACAGAAGGGCTAGAAAATACTGGGGATTAGCTAAAAAGTATATGGATCAGTTGAAAATACTTGGGATGAGCTACAAAATATTCGGGATAAGCTATAACATATTAGCGATGAGCTGGAAGACATTAGAGATGAACTAAAGAATATTAGGGATGAGCTAGAAAATACTGGGGATGAGCTTGGAAATATTCGGGATCAGCTATGAAATATTAGGGATGAGCTGGAAAATATTTCAGATGAGTTAGACATTATTCGGGATGAGCTAGACAATACTGGGGATTAGCTAGAAAATATTACGGATGAGCTTGAAAATATTACGGATGGAATAGAAAATACTGGGGATGAGTTAAAATATATTACGGAAGAGCTAGATAATACTGGGAATAAGCTAGCAAATATTATGTATAAGTAAAAAAATACTGGGGTTGAACTAAAATATATTCAGGATGAGCTATGAAAGATTAGGGATGAGCTGGTAAATATTAAGAGATGAGTAAAAAAAATATTTGGGATGAGCTAGAAAGTGTATAAGGATGAGCTCAAAAATATTAGAGATGAGCTAGAAAATATTTAGGAGGAGCTAGAAAATATTCAGGATGAATTATGCAAAATTGAGGATAAGGTAGAAAATATTAGGGATGAGCTTAAAAAAACACGTGGGCTGAGCTAGAAAATATTATCGATGAGCTAGAAAATATTAGGGATGAGCTAGAAAATATTAAAGATGAGCTAACAAATATTCAGGATGAGCTAGAAAATATTTGGGATCAGTTGTAAAATATTAGGGATGAGGCAGAAAATATTAGGGATGAGCTGAAAAACACTGGAGATGAGCTAAAAAATATTAGGGATGAGGTAGGAAATACTGGGGATAAGCTAGACAATATTAGAGATGAGATAAAAAATACTGGGGATGAGCTAGAAAATATTAGGGATGAGGTAGGAAATATTACAAATGAGCTAGAAAATATTCGGGATGGTCTAGAAAATTCTGGGGATGAGCTAGAAAATATATGTGTTGAGCTAGAAAAATACTGCGGATGAGCTAAAGAATATTAGAGTTGAAATAGAAAATACTATGGATGAGCTAGAAAAAAATTGGATGAGCTAAAAAATACTGGGGATGAGCTAGAAGATATTATGCATGAGCTAAAAATACTGGGGATGAGCTCTAAAATATTCGGGATGAGCTAAAAAAATATTAGTGATGAGGTAGAAAATATTAGAGATGAGCTATAAAATATTTTAGATGAGCGAGATAATATCAGGAAAAAATTTGAGATGAGCATTTAAATATTAGGAATGAGCTAAAAAATACTGGAGATGAGCTAAAAAATATTACGGATTAATAAGAATATACTGAAAGTGAGCTAAAGAATATTAGAGTTGAGCTAGAAAAAACTGGGGATGTGCTAGAAAAAATTATGGATGAGTTAAAAATACTGGGGATGAGCAAGAAAATATTATGCATGAGCTAGAAAATACTGTGGATTAGCTGGAAAATATTTGGAATGAGCAATAAAATACTGGGGACGAGCTAGAAAATATTTGGGATGAGCTAGAAAAATTAGGGATGAGGTAGAAAATATTAGAGATGAGCTAAAAAACACAGGGGGTTGAGCTAGAAAATACAATCGATGAGCTAGAAAATGTTATTGATGAGCTAGAAAATATTAAAGATGAGCTAACAAATATTCAGGATGAGCTAGAAAATATTTGGGATCAGTTGTAAAATACTAGGGATGAAGCAGAAAATATTAGGGATGAGCTAAAAAAAACTCTGGGGATGAGATAAAAAATATTAGTGATGAAGTAGGGAATACTGGGGACGAGCTAGACAATATTAGAGATGAGATGAAAAAAATACTTGGGATGAGCTAAAGAATATTAGAGTTGAAATAGAAAATACTATGGGTGGACTAGAAAAATATTTGGATGAGCTAAAAAATACTTGAGATGAGCTAGAAGATATTATGCATGAGCTAAAAAATACTGTGGATTAGATAGAAAATATTTGGGAAGAGCGATAAAATACTGGGGACGAGCTATAAAATATTCGAGATGAGCTAGAAAATATTAGTGATGAGGTAGAAAATATTAGAGATGAGCTATAGAATATTTTACATGAGTTAGATAATATAAGGGATCAGCTATAATATACTGTGGATGAGCAAGAAACAATTTGGAATGAGCTATTAAATATTAGGAATGAGCTAGAAATACTGGGGATGACCTAGAAAATATTACAGGTTAATTAGAAAATACTGAAGGTGAGCTAAAGAATATTAGAGTTGATCTAGAAAAAACTGGGGATGGGCTAGAAAAAAATTAGGGATGAGCTAGAAAAATTAGGGATGAGATAGAATATATTAGACTGATTTTATTGATTGAGTAGGTGTTTTACAACACTATCGACCCAACTTTGGTCATTTAAGCGCTAGAATATATTAGAGATGAGCTAATAAAAATTCTAGCTGAGCTAAAAAAATTAGGGATCAGCTATAAAATACTGGGCATGAGCAAGAAAATATTCGGGATGAGTTAGAAAATATTAGGGATGAGCTAGAAAATACTGGGGATGAGCTATAAAATATTGGGGATTAGCTGTAAAATATTCGGGGTAAGGCAGAAAATATTAGGGATGAGCTAAAAACAATGGGGATGGGCTAAAACGTATTAGGGATGAGGTAGGAATACTGGGGATTAGCTAGAAAATATAATGGATAGATAAAGTAGAAAATACTGGGGATGAGCTAAACATTGTCAGAGTTGGGCTACAAAATACTTGGCACGAGCTAAAAGTATTTGGGAAGAGCTAGAAAATATTAGTGATGAGGTAAAAAATATTAGAGATAAGCTATAAAATATTTTAGATGAGTTAGATAATATAAGGGATCAGCTATAATATAGTATGGATGAGCAAGACAAAATTTGGGATGAGCTATTAAATATTAGGAATGAGCTAGAAAATACTGGGGATGAGCTAGAAAATATTACGGATTAATTAGAAAATACTGAAGGTGAGCTAAAGAATATTAGAGTTGAGCTAGAAAAAACTGGAAATGGGCTAGACAAAATTATGGATGAGCTAAAAAATACTGGGAATGAGCTAGAAGATATTATGCATGAGCTAGAAAATATTGTTGATGAGCTGGAAAATATTTGGGATGAGCAATAAGATACTGGGGACGAGCTAGAAAATATTTGGGATGAGCTAGAAAAATTAGGGATGAGGAAGAAAATATTCTAGATGAGCTACAAAATATTAGAAATCACCTAGAAATTACTGAGGATGAGCAAGAAAATATTTGCGATGAGTTATAAAATATTAGGGATGAGCTAGAAAGTATTCCGGATAAGCTATAAAATATTCGGGTTGAGTTGTAAAATATTAGGGATAAAGCAGAAAATATTAGGAATGAGCTAAAAATCACCGGGGAGGAGCTAAAAATATTAGGGATGAGGTAGGAAATACTGTGGATGAGCTAGACAATATTAGGGATGAGCTAGAAAATATTAGGGATGTGCAAGAAAATATTACAAATGAGCTAGAAAATATTCGGGATGAGCTAGAAAATACTGGGGATGGGCTTGGAAATATTGAGGGTGAGCTATAAAATATTGGGGATGAGCTGGAAAATATTACAGATGAGCTTGAAAATATTCGGGATGAGCTAGACAATACTGGGGATGAGCTAGAAAATATATGTGATGAGCTAGAAAAATACTGCGGGTGAGCTAAAGAATATTAGAGTTGAAATTTTAAAAAATACTATGGATGGACTTGAAAAAAATTTGGATGAGCTAAAAAATACTGGGGATGAGTTAGAAGATATTATGCGTGAGCTAAAAATACTGCGGGTGAGCTCTAAAATATTCGGGATGAGCTAGAAAATATTAGAGATGAGGTAGAAAATATTAGAGACGAGCTATAAAATATTTTAGATGAGCTAGATAATATAAGGGATCAGCTATAATATACTGTGGATGAGCAAGAAAAAATTTGGAATGAGCTATTAAATATTAAGAATGAGCTACAAAATACTGGGGATGAGCTAGAAAATATTACGGATTAATAAGAAAATACTGAAGGTGAGCTAAAGAATATTAGAGTTGAGCTAGAAAAAACTGGGGATGGGCTAGAAAAAATTATGGATGAGCTAAAAATACTGGGGATGAGCTAGAAAATATTTGAGATGAGCAATAAAATACTGGGGACGAGTTAGAAAATATTTGGGATGAGCTAGAAAAATTAGGGATGAGGTAGAAAATTATAGGTTGATTCGATTAATTGAGTAGGTGTTTTACGGTACTATCGACCCAACTTTGGTCGTTTAAGCGCCAGAATATATTAGAGATGAGCTAAAAAAAAATTCTAGATGAGCTAAAAAAACTAGGAATCAGCTGTAAAATACTGGGGATGAGCAAGAAAATATTCGGAATGAGCTAGAAAATATTAGGGATGAGCTAGAAAATACTGGGGATGAGCTAGAAAATATTGGGGATCAGCTATAAAATATTCGGGGTGAGGCAGAAAATATTAGAGATGAGCTAAAACAATGGGGATGAGCTAAAAAAAATATTAAGGATGAGGTATGAATACTGGGGATGAGCTAGAAAATATTAGGGATGCAGTAGAAAATATTACAAATGAGCTAGAAAATATTTGGGATGAGCTAGAAAATACTGGGGATTAGCTAGAAAATATTACGAATAGATAAAGTAGAAAATACTGGGGATGAGCTAAACATTATCAGAGTTGGACTACAAAATACTGGGGGTGGGCTAAAAAAAATTGTGGATGAGCTAAAAAATACTGGGGATGAGATAGAAAATATTATGTATGAGCTAGAAAATATTGTGGATGAGCTAGAAAATATTTGGGATGAACGATGAAATACTGGGGACGAGCTAGAAAATATTTGGTAAGAGCTAGAAAATATTAGTGATGAGGTAGAAAAAAATAGAGATGAGCTGTAAAATATTTTAGATGAGCTAGAAAATATAAGGGATCAGCTAGAAAATATACTTGGGATGAGCAAGAAAATATTTGGGATGAGCTATAAAATATTAGGAATGAGCTAAAGAACATTAGTATTAGGGATGATCTAGAAAATATTGGGGATGAGCTAGAAAATATTACGGATGAGCTAGAAATTATTATGGATAAAGTAGAAAATACATGTACTATCGATTAGCTAAAATATATTACAGATGAGCTAGAAAATACTAGGAATGAGCTAAACAATATTAGAAATGAGCTAGAAAATACTGCAGATGAGGCAGAAAATATTGGCCTTAGCTAGAAAATATTATAGAAAAGCTAAAAAATGTTTGGGATGCTAGAAAATATTAGGGATGAGCTAGAAAATGTTTAGGATAAGTTACAAAATACTGTGGATGAGCTATTAAATATTACCAATGACCTAGAAAATACTGGGGATTAGCTAGAACATGTTTTGAATGAGTTAGAAAATATTAGGGATGAGGTAGAAAATATTGGAGATGAGCTAGAACATTTTAGGAATGAGCTATAAAATATCAGGGATGAGCTAGAAAATACTGTGGATGAGCTAGAAAATAATCGGGATAAGCTTTAAAATTGTAATGATGACTGGAAAATACTAGAGATGAGCTAGAAAACATTTTCAATAAGCTAGAAAGTGTTAGGGATGAGCTAGAAAATATTCAGGATGAGCTAAAAAATACTGGGGATAAGCTAGAAAATATTTGGGATGAGCTATGAAATATTAGTGATGAGCTGGAAAATATTCGGGATGAGCTAGAAAGTATTAGGGATGTGCTAGGTAATAGTAGAGATGAGCTGAAAAATAAATAGAGAGGAGCTAGAAAATATTCGGGATGAGCTAGAAAATACTGGGAATGAGCTAGAAAATATTATGGATGAGCTAAATAATACTGGGGTTGAGCTAGAAAATATTCGGGATGAGCTATAAAATATTTGGTATGAGCTAGAAAGTATTTGGGATGAGCTAGAAAGTATTCGGGTTGAGTTATAAAATATTAGGGATGAGCTATAAAATATTAGGGATGACATAGAAAATAATAAGAATGAGCTAGAAAATATTAGAGATGAGCTAGAAAATATTAAGGATGAGTTAAAAAATACTGGGGATACACTGTTAATAATCTAGTAGATCTGTGAAAATTTACAATAAGGACATTATGGAGACACTTTATATGTATTCTAGTTCTAGTAGGTCTGTGAGAATCTGATTTACAATAAAGAAACGGAGACCTTTTTTTTTATGTAGGTCTAATCTAGTAGGTATCTGAGAATTTACATTTAAGAAATGGAGACACTTTTAATAATCTATTTACATTTGCGGGAATTTACAGTGAAGAAATGGAGGTACTTTATATAATGTAGTAGATCTATGATGGGAATTTACAGTAAAGAAATGGAGACACTTTTAATAATCTAGTAGATTTGTGGGAATTTACAATAAAGAAATGGAGACACTTTATATAATCTAGTAGATCTATGATGAGAATTTACAGTTTGGAGGTGGGGACACTTTCAATAATCTAGTAGACTTGTGAGAATTTACCGTAAAGAAACGGGAACACTTTCAGGACTTGAGAACGGACTCTGAGAGTTATGTCTCTGTTCCAGTCTGGTGTGCTTTGCTCCTTCTCTCCTATCAAACATCTGTCGTCCTTATTTCTCCTCCTTGTTTTTTGTATTGTTACTCTTTTGTGACATATCTAATCACATACACTTTTAGTTTTACTAGTTTTAGTAGAGGTTTTATGGCGCTCGCAACTCTTCTATGATCTTATTGTGTTACAAGTGCCATAAAACTCTTACTAAGTCTAGATCAAAATCTAAAAGTTTATGTTGTCTCACAAACAGAATGCTGTAGCAAGTGTTTCTTTCTGCAGCAACATGAACCTTAGGGTGAGGAAATTGTGTGTTGAAAGGGAGTTTAAAAAATGACTATTATAATGGGCCATTCGCTTCACTTTCCCCAGCCCTCAATTTAAATTCCAATCTTGGTTTTCCTACTCCCAACTTAATCGGGTAGGCTAAATATCCGAAAACTTTAATACAGTCGACTTCGCTTGTGTTGAACTCTCTTGGGTTGATCTCCCGTTAAATATATCTTTTCTCTCAGGTCCCAGCTCCTCTTCCACTTTACATGCCCCACACGGTGAAGTTGAACTTCGGATGAGTTGATTTTTTCCCCCCACTCCCAGACGACATTACTAACTCATGCATAGTCCATGTAAGTTAGTTTAGTGAGAGTTTTCCGGCGCTCGCAACTCTGCATAAGGTTATATGAGCGCGCGTCAACTGCAATAACTTATGTTACGAGCACAAAAAATCACAGAAAGCAAGACCTAATGATAAAACATTTATTTTTCTTTTTTGAGACACAGTATATAAGATAGATATGAACTGAACATTTCACAGCCCACACATAGCAAAAAGTTATCTTGTGAGAACAAATTCCTCAGCATACAACAATGTGTAGAAGAAACCCATACAGCATGCTGTACGTCTGAAGGGCCACGCCACGTGCCACACGGTATGCCATACGTCTCAAGGACCACGCCACGAGCCACACGGCATGCCATATGTCTGAAGGGCCATGCCACGTGCCACACGGCATGCCATATGTCTCAAGGGCCATGCCACGAGCCACACGGCATGCCATATGTCTCAAGGGCCATGCCACGAGCCACACGGCATGCCGTACGCCTGAAGGGCCATGCCACGTACCACACGGCATGCCGTACGTCTGAAGGGCCAAGCCCCGAGCCACACGGCATGCTGTACGCCTGAAGGGCCACGCCACGTGCCACACGGCATGCCGTACGTCTGAAGGGCCACGCCACGTGCCACACGGCATGCCATACGTCTGAAGGGCCACGCCACGTGCCACACGGCATGCCATACGTCTGAAGGCCACACCACGCGTCAAATTATTCTTGATGTCACACACAAAATAATTATTACATTCATTTTGTAATGATATAATTATAGGCCTATATATATAATAAAGCTACACAACTTCAAAGGAAATACCAACAACTTAGGAGCGTGCTCAAGTTTGTGAAGATATGCTGTGGGACAAAAATATATTTGTACTAAACTGTAGACCGACACAATCGTTTGAAATATATAATTTCAACTGTTATTATAAAGAAACAGGCATACACTGGTAGTTTGTCACTGCACTTATTTATGTAGGCCTACACACATTCCACACAGACATTCATTTCATTGGTCAGCTGGTCAAATATGTACTAAGCCTAAAATTTTGATCTTTAAAAGTTGCAGTTTCTTATTCTGTAGTATTGGTTGTGCGACATGTAGCCTACTCGAGAAATACTTTGCCGAAAGTCAAATTCTAAATGTTCAAAAAAGCAAGAAAAGGTATAGCTTAGGTATATAATGTACGGTAGGTAAAATTATTGTTTTTAAAAAAGAAACCATTTTTTTTCTCTCTTCTGAAAAAAAAAAATTATATTTGCTTTCTCGGGCTAGAACAATTGAACAGCTCACCAATGATTTATTACTTCCATAGAACATTCTTGATCTTTCCATGCACACTTCTATTTTGCAAAATTGTTATAAATCTGTTGAATGTTATAGTCACAAGATATATATTAGTCTGTGGTCCTTTGAAAGGAAATGGTACCGTATTATGGGAATGTGAAGGGTGATTCGAAATGTGACATATTTCAGTCAGTAATTAATCCTAAATGCCATTCAAAATGAATAACTGGCTAATTCTTACTCCGTTTTAATTATTCTCGTAATCGTCATCTCCATAAAACATACCTGCTCCCCTTCCTTGGATCATAAAGGTGGAGGCCTTCTCAATCTACAGAGCAAAAAGTTTTTATGAAATTTGATTAGACGATGTCCACAGCTTTACTTTAGGCCTACATCTCCTGTTTCCCAAATCACCAGTTCTAACTTATTCTGGGACACTATTTCTCAAATCATATTTGAATATGTATCCTTTCAAGTTTCACTTCTGCCCAAAGACAGTCTGATGAGATGAAAAATAACGTGTTATCACACAGCTCTCACACTGGTATTGGAATTAGGCTGTGCTGACACAGAGCAGAAGGGAATGTCAAATAATGTGTGAAAAAAGCAACTCGCATGCGCTATTCTGTCATCCTTAAGGCAATCAGTCACCTTGAGATCTGCTGCAAGAGCAGCAACAAATTGTTTTAAAAGAACAGAAGATATCAAGCAAAATAAAAGAAAATATATCGAGCTCTCTTTAAAAAAAAGCGAGAAAAAAATTCCCTCAAATCATAAATAAATTGTCACAGAAACTGAAATGATTATGCACATCATTTAAAAAAAATAAAACAACATTAACACGAAGAAACAGATCAGCCCCATATATGTGAAGAAGAAATTCGGTCTTAAATGTGCGTGGACTGAAAAGTCAATGGCCTAGGAGGGGAAAATCATTTATCGTGCTTGTTCTGAATGTGCAAATTCTCATACTTGACAGAAAAGAAGACATTTTGGATTATAACTTCACTCTGATATAAACAAACTATATGTTGAGGTTGTTTACATTTTCAAAAAGATCAAATGGAAAAGCAAAGCCTACATATTATTATACACTCAGAGTATAGGTAAATTGTGGCCTTGCGTAAGTTGGCACGATAACGGAGACATTTCGCTAGGAATGGATTTTGTTGGATGACTGATAAAAAAACCCCCAAGAGGCTGACTAGACTTCTGTGCCCATCAATCACCTGCAAAAACTCACAATTAAAATATCCTGGAATAGACAGGTCCTTGTCTACTGTCACACAAGTATACATGTTATATTAAAAAATCACATCATGCGATTACAGCAAGATCAGCTTATGATCATAAGTGGGAATATTGTTTGAGATGGAAATACAGCCAGGTACATTTTTCATGTACATCATATATTTGTGACACAACTTGGGCTTATCCCGCAAGGCTAGTGATAATTAGTTTAATGAGTGATGAATCAAAATGGTTGTAATATTATCACACACAAGGATCTACGTGCAGAGGCAGTTATGTCAATGGAGTGACAATTTTGCAGGGCAGCATGACAATTGGTAGGGCAGGAGAAATGTTTTTATCAAAGCAAGGACATTGCACATATACGTATAACGAATGAAACAAACAGAGCCAGTGTTATCCACAATAACAAGTGAACTGAAGGGATGTATTTACAAGGCGTGTTAATTTTTAAAAAAATGAAAAATGCTTGCTTGGAAAAATGGTCAAACCACCTTTATCAATGCTGAATGATCTTCAAAGTGTGTTACTTATTGCACTTAAGGTTAGGAACAATATAGGCGGGGTGAACGTACAGACATACCCCCCTCCCAAAAAATGATGTAAAAGGCTAAAAGATGATAATGATACACACTCAACGATCAATTACTGTCGTTATCGTAAAAACAAGGTGATTTTCAACCAGCTGCTCCACACGTACGTAATTAAGTTCCTGAAAATACACATATCTGACTTTGAGTTGAGCTCTGAAGTTTCCAAAGATGCTGTTTTCTAAACCGATACAAAACTCATCACAATATCAGGGACAATAAAGCTGCCAAATATTTTCTGGTCCCGACACAACCACTTGGAGTTTCAGAAAAATGTAGACAAGACAGCTTAAGTAGTCTGCTCTCAGAGAAAGTTAAACTAAATCAAATCAAAAATTTATTATTTTGATTGAAGGACGTTATGCTTTGTAAAAAAACCACAAAGCCGCTGCAATAATTAAAAGGAAGTAAATTGGTTTCTTTGTCTGTCTTTGAATCACTGAATTGTAAAAATAGAGTAACATTTGCCAGGGGGCTCAGTGTCAGTAACATATTCTTGACCAGTACTCAAAAGGTGCTGTAGGAAGATTAAGTAGTTCCCTTTGGCACAAAACTGTCAGCTGTCTTTGCGGTTATGTGTGAATGTATAACTTACAGTGCAGATGAAGATAATATGCTTATATTTATCACCCCATGTCAGATTGGCTAGTACATTTGTAGGTCCTACATGTAGGAAAAGACTGCTGTGGGAAAACCAGACAATAAAGTCACATTTGAGGAAAGTGGAGAAAATGGAAACTATTCAAAGTTTGAAAGTGTGTATTTCATTATGTGTATAGCATTTCTTTCACCCTACTTAGCACATGATACAGCTGGGTTATCCGTAGGATCATTTATTGTAGAGAAGAAAGTTTGATTCTTAGAGGGTGCAACAAGGGAAAAAACTTGTTTAATTAAAAGAAAATGTGATTTATCTATTTTCTCCCCTGGAGTCTTCATATAAGTAAACGGACATTTAATTTGTCAGAAGTAGGGCCAAGATAGAACAAAAAACCAGTTGAATTATTCGAAGCATGCAAGAGAGCTGTTGACCTTACAATAATTCAGTGGCAGTTACAGCAAGTACATGCACTGACACAGTAGTTAAATGGACAAAAATGTTTTCAAAAACTTATTTATAAGTAAGTAGTATGAATTTGATGTATTTTGAACATAGAACAAGGGTTGTGGTAATCAAAGGCAGGCTGTAGAGAACTTTTGAAAGCTGGTAAATTAAAACTACATTTACACACATATAATATATAAATATATATGTAGTTTCATGAGGGTTCAAGAGCTGAGAAGGTTAATTTTCCAGCTATTTCATGTTTAATAGATTGACAGTTTGAAACAAAATGAGCAGTTATTTAGTTTGTGTTTTGAGACAGCAGGCGTTTTGTTCTGTTATAAAATCACTCAGAAGTGGATTTTTATTTATGCCAAAATTAAATATTGAGTTCACCTGCTCACAAAATTCTGAAACTATCTTGGACAATTTCAGTTTGACAGAAAAAGAAATGTTGATGCACAATTTGCTTAAAAAATGTCGACTGAAAATATACTGCTGCACCGATACCTCTAGGTAGAAATCAGACAGGTGGTGAAAAAATGTGTGTAGTAGTTAATGAAACTTCATCCACTGTGATAGAGATGAAAAATTGGTGAGAAAAATATGAAGCATAACAATACAAATTTATGTACACAAAAATGTCAAGGTCCATGTTGGCTGATGGACAGTAGGGCACAGGTAGGAAGCATGTATGTACAGGTTTACGTTGGTATTTTTGTTTGACACAGATTTGCCAACAGGACAATCATATCATGACAGATTTTTCGTTATTGTCAATCATTACAGTTTACAAAGAGACATATATACGTAGCTGTGTTTCATGCAAATTGTGTAGTAGGCCTATGACTGAGACAATGTGATACGTTTTCAGACAAAATCTGATTTTAGTCTGAAAGTGAAGAAAAAACACAAAAATTAAGACAAATTTTGGGTTTAGGCTTATACCAGTGATGGTAGATAGGCCACAGGCCATAGGGCATGTGTTAAGGTTGACATGTCAATTATGTGTACACGCAAGACGCTCAAGCATTCTGAACTCTATAAAATTATAACCTTATCTGCAACTAAAATGCAATATCCTAAACAGTACCTGCTGAAATAGTAGAAAACCCCCCAATGATAAAGCAATATTGAGACATCAGATGGAGAATGGTGGAAAGTGTTTGTTCTAGGCCTAGATCTATACCTTTACCCAGGGTGAGAAAGGCAATGATGAAGACATCAGAGCCCATTATTATGCACTACTCATGATTAAATGTCAAGATAGAGACACCTGACTAGGGAGTCTAGCATCACAAAAAATCTCCTGATACAGGTAATAGCTGGCAAATTTCCTTCTTTGAAACTTTTTTTTCTTTAAGCAAAAAGAGCACAAAAAAACCCAGCAAAGCTCGTAATGAGTATCTCAATTCTGTCTTAATCAAAACACTTCATAGTTTTATTTGCTTAACTTTTACACTTTGTTTAATTCTATTTTAAAAACCAGAAAGGACAAATTTCCAGAACAATATGACTTCTAAAATATGCTTGAAAATGGACAGCAATCAAACATACATATGTGAGGCAGCGTGGTGGAATCAGGCTCTCATCAGTTTTTGGGCATGTCGAGTTATTGGTATCATCTTAAAGCTTCTTCAGTTGTCTTTATTTGTATGAAAAAAATACCCATTTATCTTGAATACAAGTTGAGATATTTGTGAATGAAGGAGATGGAGGTCATCTATTTTGAGAGGCAAAATTAATGAGAAAATGGCCGCCAAAGATTAGTTATTTCTTTAGCTTAAAAGTCCTTGGTAACTTAAAATTTACATTTTTTGTGTGTTTAATCAACGCTATTCAGAAAAATCCACACAGAACTGAGTTCTTTATTGGGCATGAAAGGTGTTGAGCCAAAAACAAAAATTTGATAAAAATTCAAAAACCTACGTAAAAATGCAAATTTCTTCACTTTGATCATTTTGACGAGAGCCTGATTCCACCACGCTGCCTCACATATATTGTTTATTATCACAAGCAATTAGTAATGCAAACTGCTACATTGTCATGTAATAGAAACGGTCAATTTATGCAGGATGTGACATTCTCTTTCAGACACTTTCACGCAAAAGCAACATCTCTTCACCATTGACCCCATCTAACCGAACAGCTTGACTCTCAAATACTATATGGACATGAATTCATTGCTCCGAGCGGAAAAGGTCTTAAAATATTGATACATATCATTTCTATCCTGGTCATTTTATGTTTCTAGAAGAAAGTTCAAAATAATTCTCTGTGGAGTTAAAAAAAACAAGAAACAAAGAAAAACAAAACAAAGCTAGTCCACATAGTGGAGATGCTAAAATAGTTTTGTCAGAAATGGTTTCTATTTTCTATTCTTGGAAAATGTACACACGCAAAATAGTCAAGTCACTATAAAAGGAAAGCAAAAGAGAATGCCATAACACGCTTCATGAATGTCAAAATTCAAAAGATAATTAATCTAAAATTTCTGTAGAGGAGAACAATAGAAACCTAAGTAAAAATGTAAAACTTTTGTGAAATATGACCATTTCAGTGAAAAAGGCCTATAAATTTATTATGATACTTTATCAGCTTCTAAAATAAAAGTCTCAGGCTCTGCTTTCTTGAAATTCAACACGATAAATATTATGGTATTACATTAATATCTCCCTCTTTCAATATAAAGCATAAACATAACATATTGCAGCTAATCACCAACCATTAAACCAATTCATAAATTCTCTTTGAACGCCCATGCCATTCATTCATCAGGTAAAAAAAAAAAGGTGTATTATCTGACTGGGGCTTACGATAAGAGCAGAAGGCTTTTAACCAAATAACCGGATAGAACAGTTGTCAGGGTATTTAATTTGGATATCCAGACATGCTGTTGAACTCATGCCACCCAAAAGATGACGTGCAGCTGTCAGCGGACTGAGAGGTGGTGCAGTGTAATCGGTTATCCGGATGAGCGAGCGATCAGGGCGCCTGTTGCTCGATCTTGCTTCTCTTCTTGACAAACTCCTGGGCCACGCCATCCCACGTACGTCTTCTTAACACGTTCAAGGCACCGTGGTCTGGGGGGAGCA